>NC_047128.1:29976256-30276256 GCF_009829125.3 Periophthalmus magnuspinnatus
TGTGTGAATATAGAGACTACATACAGATATACACACTGTGAGATGTGGAAATGCCTTGTTTGATTTTCAAGAGCACATTACATATAACACTACAAAAGTAGTGTTGATGTATTTGCTATTCCAAAATCTTTCAACTTTCTTCAGCATATATATTGTTGATCAAATACTGCAAAATCTACTTTGGAATTGTAATGTGTACATTTATATTTATATAAATATATTTATATATCTGACATATAATACAACACGGACAGCTTTTAGACAAAAGCAAAGCTTTTCCAGTGCAAATATGTGTAAAGTATGAACACCAATGGAAAACTGCACTAAACCAGTGATTCTCTGAGGTCAATGAAAGCAGGACTAAGACGTCTGAGCTGCAAAGTCAAATGACTGAGAGAGCACAGAAAAACAAATGAGCAAGTCTGAGAGTTTTTGATAGTAAAACTTGCATGCTTTTGGGGGATGATTGACCAGTTTTGAATGTAAAACTGCATTTTGCTGAGATTAAACTTCGGTAAGGAAAGCAACAATGTAGTTTAGGCCAAAGTGATTGAAAAGTTATAAACAAGCACCAGATTGCCTGTTTATAACTGTGAAGAGCTCATTTGGCACAGACATAGCTACAACAAAAAAACATTAAAGCACAGGTCGAATATGATGGAAAAGTTTTTACAAAAAGTTCACATAACAGCCTTAGTTATTAGGAAGTAAACCAGTCATTTTTTAATTGCAAAGACAAACTAAGCAAGTAGCCACCGGAATCATAATTTCTTTCAATTACCACTGATTATAACAAAACATGATATGGAGAAAGGTGAAACAGAACAAGATAAATTATGAATGCCTAGGCTAAAAGCACGCACATGAAAATGAAATTACTGCCATTGCTAATATTTCATATTCCTACTTTTTCCATAAATGTGATACTTAAGTTGCTGTTTAAAATATTTAATGAATCCAATCTAATGCCAAAGAGCTTTTTGATGTCGAAATGTTAATTCAAGAAACAACGCTGATGAAACTGTCAGGCTTTCAGGACACACTTCCTTTTAGTAACCCTGTACCAGGTTAATAAAGTTTCTGCTCTGATAGGCAGCATTTCTTCTTGAGACCAACCTCCATAAAGGGCAGCAATTCAGCAGAAATAAATGCCATTTAATTGTATAGTGCTGTAGAGTCGTCATAAAACATCACCATGACCTCCATTTATATTCTACCTAGCATTATATTCTTCACATGTAACTTGCCTTGCTCAGCTCTAAATGGGTAAGTTAAAAGCTTGCCTGGTCAATGATCATTATGTTATTTCAGCAAGTTTTAATTATTAAATACCTGAGCAGTGGAAATGTTGTGGAGATGTCGTTTTGGTCTTCTTGCCGGTGGCATCTTATGAGATACCTAAATTAAACAAATATATAAAATTACTGTTGCATTTACAAAAAAAAAAAAAATGTAATTTGTACTGTATTTTCCGGACTACGTCGCACCAGCGAAAAAATGCCTAATAATGAAGAAAAAAACATATACTTGTCACACTGGACTATAAGTCGTGTTTTGGGAAAAATTTATTTCACAAAATCCAAGACCAAGAAAAGACAGTTTATCTTTAAAGGCAAGTTATAATAATAACAATAATAGCAGTACAGCATGCTGTAACGTAACACATAGACAACAAACTGTCTGATATGTTAACATAAGATATTAACAGTTAATCAGGTAACTAAAGCATAAAAAAAAAGCTAACAAGTTTACTCTCGATCTCACTTCAGATCACTAAATCCATTGAATTCTTCATCTTTGGTGTCTGAACAACTCTGTCTGCTCTAGAAGTGGATGAAGTGCCGCTCCAGAAGTAGATGGCTGCCATACTGGTATACAAGCCTGGTACACAAGCCTGGTACACAAGCCTGGTACACAAGTGAGTGCCCTCACGCAGGTGTCAGTGTGTAACAATAAGAAAGATATGAAATTATACATTTTAATAATTTCACATATAAATCGCATCTGTGTATAAGTCACACCCACCGACATACTATGGAAAAAAGTGTGATTTATAGTCCATAAAATACAGTAATTATGTCTTTAAGACAGTTGTGTCCTCTGAGGATAAGCACAGGATATATCTGCCTCAATAGGAATCCAAATGCTGCCCAGCTGCAGGTCTAAATATGACAGAAATTGCCACTTTACGAAAAATGCCTTGGCCACATCATATCCTTTTGCACGGGACCTTGACCTGCAGGATGATCTTGATAGAGGTGATGCCCGTTTAATTCATCTGGTTACACTAACATTCCCCAGTATGCCTTATCTCACTGAGCAAGTCGTATATTTGGGGTTGGATTAAGGGAATCCAAATGAAGGAGGATAGCACTGACAGATTGAATGTGGAGGATCTACACCACCATTAGATGCTGCTGCTGACAATCACAAATATGTTTAACCTTGGAAAAGTATTACAACACATGGCTAAAAGTAAAGTAACACTAATTTTAACGCCTATTTGATATTTAAAACACTTTTCACGATATTCCAGCGATACTTTGGGCTACCAATGTTACTAATAGCCTGCAAATGTTAGTGCTACGTTTATGCTGCAAGTAATACGTATTTGTAGTAAAGGCTAATTTTGATATTTGATGATAAAATGTTAATCACTCACCCCAGCTGCAAGATCATTTAGCCTTGACAGATACAAAAGCCACAGTTAGAGGACTTTATGCTAACAGGAGCTGGTCTTAGCTGGATTTACAGAGGAGCACGTGTTTCCTTAGTTAGCATAGTGGCTAACTTTAGCTGAGCTGGCCTCCTGCTTCTATGAACAACAACAACCAGAGAAATGGAAAACAACAATGTACAATTCAAAATTATCTTAATTGCCTTGTTGTCATCTTACAGTCAAAGCTGCATCTGGATGTGCAGTGTGTGGCTCTCAATAAGTAAATAAATAACTATGTCATTAAAATACCAGTACAATTAATGTAATAAGTTTATTCATTGTGGTAACATGTTACAATAAGTTTAGGTTTAGGATTATGCAAACATTGTCCTTTGGAGGTTTTTTACATTCAACGGCAGACTGCGGGAGAAAAAGTATTGCTCAGTTTTACTTCATTAAATCACTGTTCAATATCCTACTAGGCACACAGCTGCATATATACAACTGCATATATACAACTGCATATATACAACTTCATATATACAACTTCATACATACAGCTGCATACATACAACTGCATATATACAGCTGCATATATACAGCTGCATATATACAGCTGCATATATACAACTATATATACAGCTGCATATATACAACTGCATACATACAGCTGCATATATACAACTATATATACAGCTGCATATATACAACTGCATATATACAACTGCATATATACAACTTCATATATACAACTTCATACATACAGCTGCATACATACAACTGCATATATACAGCTGCATATATACAGCTGCATATATACAACTATATATACAGCTGCATATATACAACTGCATACATACAACTGCATATATACAGCTGCATATATACAACTATATATACAGCTGCATATATACAACTGCATACATACAGCTGCATACATATATTCAAATTTAAGGACAACAAGGAGGGGAAACAAATATATACCTGTGTAGAACAGATGAGTTTTATCAATCGGCCTTATATTTAAACATAATTAGATTTCCTCATTTCTCATGGAGGCCTGCAGAGACTCAAGCTGGTGCCACTGCTGGTGGTGCTATATTGGGGTGACAGGTTAATTGAGGAATAATACCCTTCAGAATGATGGATTTTGGTGACTTGAGATGTCAGAATCCATTAAAGGAAATTTAAATTTGCAATTAAAGTGGGAGACTGGGCACAGAATTCTTTCCATTCATTTCTGTGCCTCCTCCTCTGATATTAATGTTCCACATTAAATGTCCATGCTTTAATTCTTCTTCTATACCTCATTCCTTTACCAATAATTGAAATAATGAAATGTTTGGCCTAAAGAGACATTAGACAAGCTTAGAGAAATGTTATTATCTATCATTTGGCAATTTTACAACTTAAGAAAAGTTGGTCTTTTTTACATAGTAAATGTAACTTTATAGCTCTGTCTTGGGGTATTTTGTCATTTATATAGGTGTGTAATTACTTTAATTCAGTTTGATGCCCAGGAATTCTGAACAGTGTATGGGTGGACAAGTAGCACTGTCAATGCATATTTCATGAAAAGTTTTGCAGCAGTCATAGGGACACATTTATATATTTATTGGTTCAGACATATTGTTTGAGCTTAAAAGGACATTTGGAAAGCACTGAAAGACAAGTGAATGCATCTCTGTTTGTCTGCCTCTGTAGCAGTGCACATTAATGCTGCTATCAGGCACTATATCAGCCGCCACAGTGACAAATGGTGGACAGGCTCCTCTCTGAGATGTCTGTGGGTAAGGCTGGCTTCTCTGCATGTTCCTGTGGATTTAATGATCAAAACACTATAAAGAATCTGTCTGTATGTTTGCATGTATTATAGACAATGATTGTTTTTGAGGCGCAATACCCCCTCCCAAACGCCCACTCCTCTCCCCCGTCACTCGGACAGCTGGAACAGAATTCATCCGATTTGTTCTGCTGCTTTTCTCTCCCTCCACACTCCTCTCCCCCACCCCAAACCCTCACTGTCGTAATAAGATCTGCAGGAATCATTCAAAGGCTAGATATAATTTACTGCTTGCCGTGCACAATGCCCCCCCCTCTCCTTAGCTGCCCCCTCCCCTCGTCTATCCACACAAGGTGCCCCGCGGATGAACTAATCATACTTGAAATATTATTTCTGCTTCTTATTCCTCCATTTTATGAACAGCTCCTTTTTATGGTTACATTGGGTTTAACCCCTACTTGGTCGGTCTCACACCAGAGTGTAGTGTAGTGCAAAGTGGACAAGAGAATGAAAGTATACAAGATTTTGTGTATACATATTTAAGCAAAATTATACACTAAAACTGTGCATTTGGTAATTTCATAATCCAGAGTTCCTAACATATCATGTGGAATAGTCTAATGTATTCATTAGTAAAGGTTTATAGCAAAGGCTGTTTTATGCATTGACCTTTTCACAAACAACAAAATTATTACAAGTTTGTGGGTTTCTTTGATTTAATAATAGGTTCTTATTAAAAAAAACACAATTGAAGATCAATTACAGAATACACAGGCATTTTACTTTTTAAAATACAGAAAGATATTTCAAGGTTAAATCTGCCATAGATCCAAAACAACCAAATCTGGACATTACATTTGCTGTTTTTCTGTTATGAGGGACAGAGAGGTGAAAGAGAAGTGAAAAAAGTGAGAGAATGTTGGACTGATAGAAGCAATCGGCTGCTCACTTGTACTTAGGGGGTACATTTACTTTGCATTGATTTCCAATGCGCTGGTCAATTTGCAGTCGCTTTTCATTGTGACTACATGTGATCTCTGTTTAGCGGCTCATGGGAAATGGAGCAAAAAGTTGTAGTACCAGTTGTATTTTTGTATGAATAGCTGTGTCTGCAATTGGATTAGTTTGAGTAAATAGACTCACTCAAACATCACATTTACTTACTAGATATAAACACAGGGCATTATTCTTCTCTACAATGATTTTATTAAAGAGGATGTATTGTGATTGTGTCTGCTATGTAGTTGTAATCTATGATACCCGGGGATCATTATGCTATAATTTGGAGATTTTAAATCCAAATATTCATCCAAAACAACTTAATAAAAGTAACAAGGCCAATGACTTCCATATTCTGTGAAAACTGCGGTGCCCAATGGAAAATGACGTTGCCGTAAACGTCATCACAACAAAGAGCTGTTGGCACCTCCGATGGAGGCGAGCAGCAGGTTTTGGGTTTTTTTTGTACCAAAATTACTATGTGATGCAGCTGAATCCTACGCTCATCATCTAAAATAAAATTGGAGAATGAAGTAAGTACAGAGCAGTGGGCGTATAACTGTGAAGGTGAAAACAGGTGTAATAGGGTGGCCTTTGTGGTGTAACCAGCAGGTGGCAGTGGAGCAAAAAACTATAAAGGTTTCCCAGCAGTCTTTGGTCTCTCTCTGACTTGCTTAATTCTACCTGCTGTGTTGTCCTCCGTGATGCTAGGTAAGACAGTTGATTTAAGCTACATTTGGGTTAAATTGAGACCAGAGGTGTAGCTGAGGGCCCCGTCCTGCAGGGCCCTCATGGCCCTCTGCTGTGGGCAATGGCCTGCTCATGTTTTACGGATCTGTCCATGTGCACCATGGCCTGGCTGAGCTCATGTCACTGACTGAACATGGCTGTGAGTTTTGAAGAAGTATGTTTAAATTGTTAACATGAGAATGAAAAACATTGTAACTTATTTCTCAGGTGAGGGGGTCAACAACACCCTGCAGTGCATCCTGCTTTGTCTGCACTTTTTTGTTAACGTCCTGCCCTAATGTGAAACTGAATGAGTGTAACTGAATGGCTGGAAAGTTGTAACCTGTGAACTAAACTGTTCAAGTGAATTAAATGATATTGGCCCTTTTATAGTGAGTGAAATTATAACAGTCAGAGGTCCTGACTCAAGCTTTATGTATAAATGGTACTATTTAAAATGGAACTCACTTGCCTCCCTCAGTGAGCGAACCTGTGCACCTTATGTATTAGTTTAGTGAAGTTGTTTAGTTTATTTATTTCCAGGTTAAACCTGGTGGCGTCACTGGTTCATTTTCTTCTTGTCTTATCTATCTTTAGTCACCCACTCGAAATGCAACATGGTGGTTGATTCGCACAGGTTTTTTTTGAAAATAAGTGATTATAGCTCAAACATACACAAATTACTCCAAATACAACTTTGGGTGAATAAATGTGAGGGGGAAACAACTATAACTGGTTGAAAGCTCTGAAAAGTGAGTTTTGCATAGGTCCACTTTAAGTCAAAGGCCCACTCTGTGCTGTGTATGGTAACCTAAATACATTTACAGATCTAACATTCATTTTACTAAAATTCACAACAGTATAAAGATTATACTGATACAAACCTAATAACAGGACTATATTAACCCCACATGAGTGCAGGATACAGGCTGGGCTGCGCTTGTTTGTGGCCTAATGACAAGTGGGAGAGGATCCCCGTCTCTATGGTAACACCTTGGGCTCAATACATCATACCTTGTTACAGCAGTCAAGTGGGCCAGCGCTTGGTCAAAAATAATATATGAACCAAAGGCGCAAAAGATCGTTCGATATGTACAGCCGTTGTATTTTAATCCAAATTTGGAGATGAATTCTTGGTGACCTTGGTGTGATTCAGTGTCAAGTGAAAGATGGAGAGGACAGTGTGGTGAGGTCAGTGCATGAACCCCATGTTGGGTTAGACACCTGAGGCCTAGTCTTCAGTATGAATCACATTAATGATATTAGCATAGCACCAGTATGTTAGTGTTGAATGCTTTAAGTATAGGTGTAACATGAACTGCTTGAGTGTCCTTTGGAGGAGAATCTTTCTTATTTAGCATTTTGCAGTTACTTCTTTGTTTTTCTGACACCATTACCAAGAGATCATGATCCAGTTACAATATGACTGTTGTTTTTGGTCATACAATACTATTTTGGGATCTTGTCATGCAGCTATCCATTTTCACTCATGTTAAAAGTCTTCATATGCAAAATCAAGCACAAATTTACAAATGGTACAGGCCCTGATGATAAGTTTTTATGCATAATGTATTCCTGCACAGGCCAAATGATTAAGTGTAGTAACAGTTGCAGGTTATAGATAAGCCCTCTTAACTAACACAAATGAACTGTTCTCATATTCCCAAGCATTGACTACCCCTGTGTGCATGTCCTTAGCCCAGTGCTTTGATTGCTCCTTATTCATGTGGGAATAATAAGCAATTCATTCACTTGACAAAAAGGCCTCGCTAGGAGCCAGTTAGCTTTAATTATAGGATAGTATCAGCAAGACAATAGTCACTGATGATAAGAGGGCCTTTCTATTTGTGTGTAATCAATGTGTAATATTTATCATTCAACAAGCTCTTGTGCACCGGGCTGTAATGAGGACTTATCTTCACTCAAGTTCCTCTTAAGCAATTTGGGGTGGTGTCTCCAGTAGATATGCACTGACCTCCCAAAGGAGCACTGATCCTCCCTCTGCTCTGCTACATAATCCAATGGTTAAACTGGTGATCATGAGTCTATGTAAAAACCTCTTTACACGGCAATGCTGGTCAGGAAAACTTTACATTTCCTTTACATTAAAAAACATTTAAGTGACGTGCAAGCTGCAAAACCTGTATAGATACATCGATTGTAAGACTCAACACTTGAAGAAAACTTACCCTTTAAAAACATCTGTGAATTATGTAACAGTTTAAATATTGTATTCCAATAAATTAGAGAAATTAAATAGTCAAGCAACCTTTCTTTCCATACTGGGTTATGAGGATGTGATGTACATGCAGACTTCAGCCTCTGCTTTTAAATTGTTTCTATCCTCTATTTCACTCTGCCCTTCGTTTTATTACAGGTGATGGATCTGAAACCCATAACTGTGTTCTCTATGAAAAAGTGAGTTGGCCATAACTGTCTGTTAGAAGAGAACAGCACTGTATGAAATGTATCTATAAGGGACTACTTCAAAAACTGCCAGTATTCCTCACCTGCTTTGATACTGGAACATTTAATACCAGATCACATGACTGCATAAGGCTAGGGACTAAAGCTGAAACGGGAAAACGGGCTTTTAGCTGTTTTGCTTCACAAAAATGGAATATACTCCAAGGAGAAGCAAAACTGGATACTTCCGTGACACAATCGCAATTTAATAATCTAGTAACAAACTTTTATACACACACCTGCACCTGTTTTTAATGTTTTATATGGACTTGTATACTTGTTTGTTTTGTTTATTTTTTCTGCCCAAGTGCTCTCATTGGGTTCCCGTGTATAAATAAAGATAAAGAAAGAAGAAAGAAAGAAAGATCTGCCTTGTGCTGTCTCCATTGTAATTAACCATACAGGATTTGCTTGTGTATTATTTGCAATTAAAACACTTTTGTACTACCAAATGGGACTGCTTACAGAGAAAGTATTTATAGATTTGAATAAAAGCTAAAACAAATCATCTTGTAGTTAATAAATTCAGTCATACAGAGCAGATAAATAACGTTTGTCTATAGTCTAAACAAAGAGAAGTTGAAACAGCTGTTGTTGCATTCTTTAGATGGTTGTTTTGGGGTGCAAATATTCTTTCAAATCCAATCATTTAAATTTATGTTGAAGGATTGTTTCTCTATTAATATAGTGTGACTAAAATTAACACTGTCACCAATTAAGTAAATACACAGGACCAGCATTTAATATAATCACAACAAACCAGAGCTTGACAGTCCTAAGCATCTATTAATTAAAGAATAAAAGCTGATCTGATGTCACATTACCACAACACACTAAGGCAGACCATTTTCTCAATCTAAGGAAAATAAAAACTTAGAAGTGAACCTCTTTATAGAAGTAGTGAGAGTAGTATCTTTAGTGAATGTCAGTAGTGTACCCTCCTCCACACACGAGTGGAGCTCTCAGTCTGACCAAACAGTGTCTGGCCTCTGCTCTGCACACACCTGTTCTCCATTATGTGTCCGATTCAGCGCCCCTCCTCAGCGGACCGGTCTGGGAATGGGACTGCTGCTGCTGCTTTCATCTTCCCATCATTATAGCAGCCAGTCAGGGTCAGGGCCCGGGCTGACAGGCACTCCTCCAGCAATACATGCCAACTGATTCTAGTTAGGCCTCAAAGACATGCAACAGTTGGAGAAATATTAATATGAACAAGTCTCAAAGCAATTACTGTATTAACTTTGGATATATGAGATGTGGTCCCTCAAAGCGGTGCTTCTGGACCCGGAGTTTAGACAATTTTAACCTGGAAAGTGTTAATATTAGCCTACATCTTGGTTAACACTAACTAATAGTACAAATCAGGGGTATACTAGCATTAAACCATCCTGTTTTCATGGTAGTATATATGTAAAAAACTGTCAAAAATGGACTAAACCAGAATCAGGACAACCCATGCATGAAAAGGAGAATTCAAATGTGCTAAACTAAACAGAACTGGTTGAATTTATGTCTTAGATTCACTAGAAAAAATACATACTAGCGCAGAAAACCGTACCCCAATTATAAACCACTACTATAGACTTCTGAATCCTTTTGCAGTATTTACTTGTTTTGACACAAATACAAAATCCTCCACATAGTTACCTTCCAGTATCCAAACTCTACAACGTGAATGTTATGTTTACAGGTGCTGTTGGACGTCATGCTGAGTGCTAGCTTTATGCTGTTGTTATATCACTCATAAGCTACTCCACAGAGGGACATTTGCAGACAGATCAAGGCAAACTCTGGTCCTTTCCCACCGGCCTCTCCAAACTGTTCAAGGCATTTAGCAGCGAGAGGCCCGTCTGCGAAACACATTTAGCACAGAGTGGATAGACAAGCCGATGGTTCCAGCCTGACATGCTCCGACCATTATGATTTTGCATATGAGAGCAAAATGAGGTGTGATAATTGATGTCTCATGTAGCACACCTCACGCTCTCACGGCACTATCAACAGCACTTCGGCAAAAACATTCCAGCCCCAGCCTTCTTAATGCATCAGCACATTGAGGTTACAGGGACGACACCAGAAGAAGCACTTTGATGTAAAGTCAAATTATCCAGTATTTCGGCCTGCACAAATGATTTATTAGGACGGAAGAGGAGCAGAGAGGAGGGCAAGCAGGGGATAGACAGGGACAAACACATTCCCTGCACAGACTCTCTTCATTAAGAACGTGTGGGAGGGAGGCCTGTTATTATTCAATTACTGGTGCTGAGGAGCGGCCTAATGCTGCCGCCGACAGGGCCCTGCAGAGCCAGTCCTACACAGCTCCTCTCATGGACTTCATTTCCTTAAACAGAACCAGAAGGAGCGGTGAGGAAGCAGATACCTGATCCTACTGTCAAGAGAAGCACTATGTCCAACCCAGAGGCTGCTATGGTCAGAGGTGTAAAGTACTGCAAATATATACGTTTAAGGTCATGTTTTACTTCTACACTACAGAAACTACAGCATGATTAGTAATATAGAAATATAGATGCTGAATGTTGCAACACGTCTCTGCTGATTCTCTACAGCCTTGTCCTTTTCTCGCTATTAAATCTCATAGTGGTCACAACATTTGAATGAAATCCTACATACAATTTATTAGATATTCAGCCATTAATAAATTGTTGTAAAGTGGGTTGCACACTTACTTCACAACGGTTACGTCTTTGTGGTTTAAAACAAGCTGTCCAGATTCATTGGTGGCTTGAAATCTTTTAACTTTAGGCCTTAATTTAAATGCAAGTGGTACATCCATATGAATTCCTCCCACATCTCTCCATCTTTCTTTGATCCTGGCCCGGCCATCACTTTAGCTGACAGATTAGATTGAATTAGTTTGACCCCTCCTGAAAGCAGTGCTGTAATTTGCCTTTGACATTCATACAGAGACAAGATATGAGGACAAAGATGTGCAGGTGTGGGGGTGGGACATTACCCTGTTCTGTTTGATTCTAGTATTCTCTGTTAGGGGTATTGATTTTGAAGATCACATTTTGTAGACTTTATTTTGTGGTCTAGAGTGATTTACACAATAGTCACAATCATTTAGTGGTGTGATGTCATGTGTGGTGTTTTACACAGCTTTTGCTATTAAAAGCTAAGGTCAGAAAGACATGCTTTAGGCTAAGAGGACAACAGTTTTAGTGAACATGCTGCAGTGGCCCAAAGGCTGAAAACTGATATTAGACCAATGACTCATCAGCCAAAATATTTGGTTCCCTTTGAGCCTGGAGACAATAGTACACTTGGATGATTTTTTAGATCATTTTACAGTAACTCACAACACATTCATGAACATACTTGTATAAGCATATGTAGAGAGTGCATATATGTATTTTAATATGTAACATATGAACAGATCTGTGCTGTTGTCAAAAAGCCGGTTCAGATCAGAACCGCTGTAATTAAATTTAGGCCCACGTTAGTAAGGTGTGGATAGCACCTTCAGGCTAACATAGTGGCTTTTGGTTGCTGTGTTTGACTTGCGAGCTAACCCGATTTCACAGTGTGCACTTGGGGCTGGCCTGTCTCCGTGTGTGCCATCTGGAGCAGACCTGTGGAGGAAACAGCACTGGCCTTTTAATAGATTGAATTAGGGCCCTTTTAATTCATCCTGGATGTGCCCCTGTGTGTTAATTGGCTCAACATGGACAATGACTCTCATGGTTTTTTAAAAAATCTGCTTTGATTTTCTACAGTGCTTTGGGACCCTGTGTAGTGTTTTCATAGGAAACTGGGAAGGGTTGTAATTGATAGAAACCAAATCTTCGACTCACTTTAAGCCACTGCCATATTCATTTAAATGTATTTCATATACACCTATATAATTACATCGTAATATGTATGTATGAAAAACTAAAAGTTCAAATATATTCATGTCACAGGTCAAATATACATATATGGGATTATTATTCTGAATGGTGCCAATTATTAATTCAAGAAAATAGTATAATAGGGGGACTTTACTTACTTACTATTTACTATTTTTAAGTCTGCTCCTTGGAAAGTTGCAAAGCCCCAATACTTACATCAGTGGCATAATAACATTGCTCCGTGGATGAATAAAGTGATAATAGTACATGTACAGATGTAGTGTTTCAGGTGTAAAATCAGACATACAAAAACGAGTCGTGAGCCACCATAGCTTATGCTCATATTTTTTAATGTATCACAATGAGCAAGAAACATACTTGATGAAATATTTTCAAAGGAGTATATTCAATTACCATCTACAATCAACTTAACTAGGACAACAAGGTTCTGTGACAAAAGTTTCTTTAAAAGTCTGAAGTTCCATGTGGTCTGTAATGTTAGTTTCCATGTCATTTGGTACAGTTTGGAAATCTTCATCATATACAGTAACAAAAAAGCTAACAAGACTACAGTATAGAAAAGACATCAAGAACAACATTTTTGGTTTAACTTGCTCTTTTTTGTACATTGCAAGGCTGTTTTTTTCTACCCTCGGGTGGGCTGCCTGGAGCCACAGAGCCATGCTTATGAGGCTCGAAGGAGGAGAAATTCAAGAAAAATAAAATAAACAAAACAAATCAACAAAGCATAAAAAACATTGTGGCACCAGAAGTCACAAAAGGAACAGACAGCTCCATGTAACAGTTTGTCTTTGAAGTTTTGGAGCTAAAAATGGTTGTTTGGTTGTTAGTTTGGTTGTTGTTACATTTTGGTTAATACGCTTTTTAAGTGTAACTGCCCCCCTTTAAAAGTGTGACAGCTTGGAGATGCCGGCCCTCACTCCCTCACTGGGCCTAATACTCTTTGTGTGGGTGAAGCAATGAACGGAGTGAGGACGAGCTGCCGGTAGGACTGAGCAAACAGGTAAACGTGAATGAAAAAAGATGCGCCCCATGTTCGGTAACGCCTGGAGCACGTCCAGCGTCAAAAGAGCACAAGCAGAAAGAGGGAAGAGGCAGCCAGGCATACAGTTCATCTCTGCCATTGGTTAAAGAGTCCATTCCCGAAACAAGAAGGTGGTTTTTAAAGCTGTAGGCGAGCTGTTCTATCAGCTCAGAGTGTCCTCCTGTATCTCCCAAAAACTTCCCAGGGTCCTTTGCACTTCTTCCTTTTAGTCACTTTTCATTCACTTTTTAATCTCAAAAACGTTGTTGTCTTGTTTTAAATATATTTATATCTGTATACATTTTCACAGTGGGCAAAACGATGGCATCTACAGCAAATAGCTTGCCTTATCCTCCCAATAATCACTAACATCAAGTATCCCAATGTACGTTTGTGCCATGTTTCAATATACACTTATGCATGTCAAATAGGGCACAGGTTTTAAATGAATTGTAAGTTTTGTTTCAAACTGCATAAAGCTTTGGCCACATTCAGATTTTCAAATCAAAATGCTCAGTGCTTCAGTCTCCTCATTCTCCTACGGTTACAAATGAGTTTTGGAATATTAACTTTGTGGTTCATCTTGTTTTGGTGTGTAACATACACTAAAATAAAGAAATAAAAAAAACTAAACAAAACATGCACGTTAGCATACAACCTCACACATAGTTCATGTCAAGTGGACACTGCCACATAAGAGCCCAAAAGATTACACATTGGAAACTATTGACAATCACTATGAAGAACTACTCACACCATAAAGTGGCCAGGTCTGATTTAGTTTAAAGCAATTCAAATTAAAGCTAGTGTTAATTTATAATATAAAAGTAATATACAGAAATAAAATAATTCATATAAAATAACATAAAACAAAGGAAATCCACACACACAAGGGATTTAATTACAGTAAGAATATATTATCGGACTGGAAATTCAAGAAAGCTTGTAGACCTAATCTATAGTGACTTTCACAGCATGCTGGAACACCCAATCACATTGCTTGTTACATAAAGACTTTGGAGATTGTGCCGTCAGGAGAATCATATCAGCTATACAAGAATGGCCAAAAAAGTAGTTCTTCACATTTTTAAATATGTCTCGGTTTTAAAAATAAAAACTTTTTTATTCATAGATTTATCAATAATAGGTTAAGGGGGGTTAAGGGCTCTGGAAGAGGAAAAAAATAGGTACACCACTACTATATTTCCATTGCAGTAAGATGGAGTTTGTGACTTCTTTGGACATGAAAAGTAGCCTTAAACGTTCCCAGGGACATCTTCAAAGAACCTTTTCCAGAAATAATGCTTTGGAATGAAGACGTCCCTTTAAGAACCAGTGGCCTGTGTGATACGGAGGTGAGAGAGGGGAGTGGACAAGCACACAGCAGCCTTTCCTTCTGAGATCAGTAACATGGAGACTAACAGAATGAGACTAAACCTAGAGATGCCTCAGTACCAGATGTATTATATACATTTTTGGTAACCACTATTTACTTGCTGTTCAAGTGAGTGACAACCTCGACTGGATGGAGGGGGATCAGCCATGTTTCCATGCCAGCACAATGACACATGGAGGTGATGCAAAGAATTTACACAACAGTTTACAGTCACTTTAAACATGAGAAAAGTAAAAGATTGTGACAGTTCAAAGCAATGAAACAGGTTCAGTCCTTGCTTAAGAAAAAAATCCATAGTGATATTTGGAATGCACTGTTCTTTACAAACTGTATAGATCATTGGCTTTAAACATTGGTCTGTTAAAAAAAAGTCAAAATGTCCTTTGGAACATATATTCACAGTCTTCAAAGTTCCGTTTTTGCAACAAGAAAAAAAGGTGTTGCAGAGGCAAGAAATTGGTTTATTGTTTTAGTTAAAGCTTAGCCAAAAGCAAAATGAGCATGCATCTAGGTATTCTTTTTTCTTTCAAAATTCTACATTAGCAGCAAATGTTTGTCCTTGAAGACCAGACCTTATACATTTTCTTTAAAAAAATGGACATTTGAATGTGACAAAAAGTCAAAGAAAGATTAATAACCTCTATCTTACAAACTGCAATGGCTCTGTAACGGTGCTACTCCACAATGCAAGGACATGGGCCCTTTTTGGTTTTTGGTATTTACGTAAAAAAGCCACCGAACGGCAACTCTAATGCGTACTTCTTTATCTTTAAACGTTATGTTCTCTCCTCTAAAACAGCAACAAATCCTCAAGTATAAAGGAGCCTCTTATCTTTATGCACCAATGGTGAAAGTGTTTAGTCTTTGGATTCTCTTTTGTCTTAAAGCGTGAGAATTATTATTAGTATTCTTTTCATTTTCATTTATGACAACAAAAATGTCCAAATGAAAACAAATACTGTAGCCACACTACATTAAGAAGAAAAGCTGCTTTGTAGTGTATTCCACAAACGCAGATGAACAAACTAAGTGCCAGAGAGGAGCAAGTGAGAGTCAAATAGTGATAAGTGCACAAAGGTAACACATTAAATTAAATAATATATTAGATTTCACCCAGGATCTTTAGGTTGGACCATTCCCAACCAACTAAAGAATTTAAATAATAGACGAATGTCCTGTCTTGTCAGGAGGGGCATCGGGTGAAACTTTCCCAAGAAAATAAAACATATAAATTAATTGTTGCTAATCTAGTCTATTGGAATGACCAAGACAACATCAAATCAGATGTCCTTAATTCGGACAATACAAAAGCTAAATGTACAAAGTTTTTTTTTTCATCCTAGCATTATTTTTAAATTCATTCCCAATGCAACATTGTGTAACACCAAAGTCTACCGTAAATACAGAAGGAGTTTTCATTCATCCAATCTGTCATGTCAGCACTGGTGTCCTTGGGTACAAACGGGATTGCAATTTCACCCATTAAAAAGATTCTTATTGTGGAAAACAGCACATTATTTACCCAATTTGAATGCCCGTAAATCAATGCCTTCTGTAAAATCTTTTGAAATAAAACTTATGCTTAATGGCGGTTCAAAACAAAACATGTAAAACATGAATTACTGTAACTGAAAAAAAAACAGCTGTGAGCTCTTGACCTGAGAATAAAATAGACATTACATTATTCACTTTGCAAGCCATTGGTATCTGAATGCTTAAATAGCAAGATAACTGATAGACTATTCTCCCATACAGTACATACTGGCTTTTGGTGACTGTGCTATTACAGAGAACTTAAAACAAAACAAAGGGACAAACGGCACTCAGATTCTTCCAAAGGGGTTCTTGGGCAATTTGTCGACTTTGAGGCAGTCCACTTACATAATGTACACCTTTTTATCAATACCCAAAACATAACTGCAGCAATCTTTTCTATTCTCATGTGTTAGGATGCATGTATAGTTGGTTTTAACAAAACAATTAAAAGAACAAAAATGAAAACCAGCATGTTGATATGGGAAAACAATCCACTAACATTTACATTTTTGGTTACAAGCTTTGGAATTGCAGTTAGTCTTTACACATCTTTTTCTGAAATTGTTTGTTGTTTGTATACTTAAATGTATTTTAACATTGCTGCTTTTTATGTTTTTCCCATTTGAGATTTTTTTTGTCTTTTTAATTTTTCTTTAAATATTGTCCATCACAGAAAGCTCTTTTACAATCTGATGGAGTCTGTTCCTACACTAGTGAGAGTACTACTACAACTATTACTGTCTTTGACAAAGGTGGGCTGCTGCGGCTCCTCCGCCGGCCGGCCCAGCCTGTCCAGTGACTTCTGACTGCTGTCAGAGTCCGACTCGTCACTAAAGACGTCTGTTGGTATCGAGGTCTGAACTCCTGAGGTGCTCAATGAACTTGAGGTAACCGTTGAAGGTGAGGACACTGGGGGGAATGACGAAGAGGAGGGACTGGCGTTGGGCTTTCCAGCTAAAGCTCTGTTGAAAGGGACCTGGGGCCAGGCTTTCCCAGCGGCTGTGGTGTTGACTGGGCTGGTAGATGAGGAAGAAGAGCACAGCGAAGAGGACACAGGAGAGGTGGACATGGCGGCCGATGTGGTGGGAGGGGGGCTGCTGATGGGGTGAGTGGCAGACTGCGAGGTAGATGCGGTGTTAGGACTGGGGAAGCAGGCTGAAGAGTGAGGTAATAAACTAGTAACGTGCTCTTTGGCATTTCTGACCGATCGCTTGATTGTTCTGTGTTTGTGCAATGCCGATTCCAGGTGTTGACTGAGAGCTTTCTCCCCGTCCAATGTAGTTTCACAAGCCAGGCAGTCGTAGAGACTTCCACCCCCTGAGCCTGTGCCACCAGGGACACGCAGCAACATCTCCTGCAGGTTTGAAACAGCTTGACCAAAAAAACAGTTTGACTTTATGTGGGCAACAGCAGCTTCTTCTTTACTGAAAACTGCTTGACATTTTCGGCACGCAAGTTTATAATGGACTTTAGGGACAATGAACTGATCTAGATGGGGTTCCACGGCTTTGCCATCCACCTCATTCTGCTCGGAAGGGGCTTTGTTATGAGAGCCAGAGGAGGAAGTGCTTTGGGGCTCACCACTCTTTTGCTCTTCATTTTTCACTGGCTCTTTCGCTGAATCTTTCCCCATGATCTGAGAATTGTTTGGGGTTTGGCTTGTCTTGGGTTGCTGGATCTGCTGAAGCTGCCGCTGCTGCTGCTGGAGTGCTTCCTGCAGGCTCTGCTGATATTGCTGGTAGTGCTGCAGCAGGGACCCTGGGGACAGGCCCATCAGGGCTTGGGACAGTGATGGGTTATAGGGGAACAAGCTCTCCATACCATACATTGGTTGTAGGTAGCCCCCTTGGAGGGCTCCAGGGATCTGTGGTGTGTAATAAGGGGAAAAACCAGGCATGAAGTAGGGCAGGAACTGGTTAGTGAGAAGAGCGGTGGGGTCAGTGGCAAGGGCAGCTTGAAGGGCCTGAAGCTGTGCGGGGTCTACCACATACTCCATACCAGGGGTGGGCATAGAAGTGGCAGGAACAGCAGTGTCCGGTTTGTCCTTTTTGGCGCTGGCTGCAGAGGTGGAAGGGGCGGGGGTACTTCCAGTGGATGAAGGAGTCTGGGACTTTTCAGGTTTCTCCTTGGACTTTTCCTTTTCTCTTTGCCTCTCAGCATCACGCTCTTTGGGATGGTCGGCCCGGGACATGGACTGAGTGGAGGAAGAAGAAGAGGTGGTAGTAGAGCTGGAGTGAGACACAGATGTGCTGGTCTGGGCAGGGCTGGGCGAGGTCAAGGACGTAGACGAGGGGGGCTTGTTAGGCAATCCAGACGTCGGGAGACTTGGCGAGGGAACACTGGCACCAGGCATATTCAGAAGGTTCGAAGGTTTAGGAGGAGTTAAAGCTGAAACAAACACAACAACACAAACAGACAGTTAATATTGGACACGAGATTAGAAATAATGTAAATATTTTATGTAGCAGCCTGTATGGATATGTATGGGCTTGTATTTATGTTTAGATTTTGAATTTAAGACTCTCTGACTGACTCTGATTTAATTTGCATTTTAAATGTAATTAATTAATTAATTAAATAAATAAACAGATCACATTTAATAATCATATAAATCATATAAAATAAGAATCATATAAAATAAGAACTAAAAATATACCTGAATTAGACGAATTAAAGCTGGAAAGAGAGGGGCTTCCAACCCCAGGCAACAGGACAGGTGGAATGCCTTGTAGATTTGGATAAGCAGACTGGAGATTCAGCGCTTGCATAGCAGGATTATCAAACATCCCCTGCTGCTGCATGGCCTGCTGCTGAGCCAGTCCTAAAACTTCATTGGCTTTTTTAATACGGTCCATCTCTTGCTGGGCCATAAGTTGGCGGACAGTAGCTGGGTCAAAGTATTCCTTTTCTTTGTCAATCTGACTGCCGATAGTGTCTTTGACTTTAGCAATATGTTGCTGGGAAAAGATGTGGTCACGAACAGAGAGGCGAGCACTGTACTTGACACCACACAAGGTGCACTCTGTCTTGGGCCCCTCATAAGACGTTTGATTTATCCCAAAATGCTTTGCCATGTTGAGCTTTGCCTTTTTCTCCTTGGCACGAGCATTTTGAAACCACACCTGAACCACTCTCTTTGGAAGTCCAATGTCATTGCCAAGCACCTCACACTCCAGCATAGTGGGCGTCCTATAGTCATTAAAGCAAGACTTCAACACTTTAAGCTGGAGGTTTGTCATTTGGGTTCGGAAGCGCTTTTGGCCCGGGCGGTCGGAACCATCAAGGCTCCTGCTGCCAGAGGCTCCAGGGCTGGGGGAGCAGGGATCAGCCAGGCTGGATGTCTCACTGTGGTCAATCATGTTTTCATTCTCATAGTCTTTAGCGTAATAGCTTGCAGGGCTAACCAACCCAGAGGACATGTGATCATCATTTTCAAGCAGAGGAACTGTACCCCCAGACTTAGACAGGTAATCACTACCACTCTGGCTGTGCTTGGCATCAGCACTGTCATTATCTGCATTAGCCTCATCACCAGTTGTTGTGTCAGTGATAGCCGTATTCACAGAGGAGCAGTCGTCATTATCAAGTTTGCTCTGATCAAAGCTTAGGTTGACAGAGGACATAGTGGCATTTTCATAATCTTCCATTCCTTCCACTTTAATAGACGAGGGGCTGAGCAAAGCCCTTGGAGACAGATCCAAGCCCTTGTTCACAGGTGACATGGATGCACCCTGTACATCATTGTTAGCAGAGAGCAACTGCGAAAAGGTTGATGGATCTAAAGCATCCATTTTTGGCATACCGTCTTGGTCAGGTAACATAGCAGAAAGAGCCAGATTATAGCCAGCCCTTTTGGCTTCATGCCAGTGTCGAGACCGAATGTGTGCTTCCAGAGCAGTCTTTGCTTTGAACAGAGCTCTGCAGAAGGGGCACCTGCGGTGAGCTTGGGCAGGCCCCACTGCTCTAAACTGGCCTTTTCTTTCTCTTGCTCTTGTATTCTGAAACCACACTTGAACCACTCTCTTCTTTAATCCCACCTCATGAGCAATGTGGTCAAGCATCTTCCGAGTAGGATTAGAGTCCAATAAATACTTCTGATAAAGGATTTCTAGCTGCTCAGGAGTGATAGTGGTTCGAAGCCTTTTGTCTCTCTGTGGCTCTTCTCCACTGTTTGTGCTGTCATTCTCACCAGGGCTAGTGCCTGCTTTCTCCTCTAACTTCCTCTTGAGAGAATTCATGGTGGAGGTGGGGGTGGAGGGTGAGGTGGCAGAGCTGCTAGGGATCTGTGGCATTGCCCCTGAGAGAAGCTGGCTTGCCAGGAGAGGATTGCTGGGATCAAATAACATGAACGGCATGTCGATTGGGCGGTCAAGGAACTGAGGGTGGATGAACTGGTTTTGCACAGAAAGAAAGTGTAACTGCTGGTGTTCCTGCCAGTGCTCAAAGGAAGGGAAGGCGATCTTACACTGCTCACACTGGTATGGTATTATGTGCTGGGCCAGCTGTTGTGAGGCAGAGGTGAGGTGAGGGTTGAGTCCCATGTGAGAGCTCTGTGAGGGGGCCTGGCTAGTTTGAGAGCCTGAAGGGCCGCACTGTGCTTGTTGTTGAGAGAATGATGGAGATGAGCGCTTCAAAGTTTTGGAGAGATTTTGAATCTTCTCATCTCTTTGAGATCTGTGCTGTGTCTCAGGTTGGGGCTGGTGGACAACTTCTTGCTTGATAGTGGTTTGATTTTCTCTAGGGTCAGATGAGATTTCTGGTAACTGTTTAGGTTTTTCATCAAATAGGTTTGAGGAGGTTGCTGGTGATGTTGCTTCTTTTTCATTGGATGTGAGCTGGGAGAAAGCTGAATTGTTAGGAGGCAGTGGGCATAGGCTTGAAGAGGAGGGCATTGGAGTATGGCAGGATGACCCAGAAGGGGTGTAACAATCATGGGAAAGTTCCATAGAATCCTCATTGTGACTGTCATACTGTCCATCCTCATCCTCATCTTTGTAACATAACTTTTTCTGGTGTTTTATCAAATCAAAAATGCGTTGGAACACCAAACTGCATTTCTTGCATTGGTAGTTTAGGTTAGAGGTGCGGATGTAGCGGTCATTTGTAAGTTCCCGCCTTTCACCCTCTTTTGCACCCTCTCCTTGATTTTCATAATTTTTTCTGGCCTTTTGTCGGGCATTTTGGAACCACACCACAATGACACGTGTGGGAAGGCTCAGGAGGTTAGAAAGCTGTTCAAATTCATCATCTTTTGGATACGCATTGGCATCAAAAAAGTCTTGGAGGACTCTCAGCTGGTAGTCAGTGAATCTTGTTCTGGAAGATCTCTTACTCCCATAATATTCTTGTTTCATTGGCTCAGGAGAAGGTGGTTTTGAGTCAACTTTTGTATCTTCAAGAGTTGTTGTAGGTGGATTGTTAAAGTTATATGGAGAATCTTTGTTACGCTGTCGCTCTTTGAAGAGGGTATTTCTGAACCAATGCTTTATTACTTTTTGTGGCAGGCCAGACTTGTCAGCCATTTCTTTTATCTGGTCCTCATTTGGTGAATTGTTGATGTCAAAATACTGTCGTAGTACTCTAAGTTGATCATCTGTGATACGTGTTCTTGGCCTTTTATTTTGTTGTGCCTGTAACATAGCTGGTGTCAACTGCTGCTGATAAAGCTGGGCTAGGTCTGATGCAAGGCTTGGCTCCACTGAGGGTAACTGTGTCTGCAGCTGACTGGGCAGGGACTGTAGGGACATTGGCTGCATCATTAGGGGAGAAAACAGGGGCAGGTCCATTGGCATTGGGATCTGTGCCATTTGGACGGGTGGTTGGGCTGGAGGTACAGTGGGCGGGGTAAGTGAGGCTGCACTAACAGGAATGTTTGGGGTGGGGGCTCTTTGAGGAGGGGGTGGTGGTGGAGGAGGAGGAGGAGGGGCGGGAGCAGCTGTGGGTTCTGGTGTAGAAGGTCTCAGTGGATACAGTTTGTCATAATGTTCTCTGTACTCCTTAGCAAATCTCTCGAGGGATCGAAAAGGGAAGAAGGACTGATGGATGTGTTCCTGATGGCTCTTCAGAATAAGGATGTTTGAAAAGAGCTTCCCACAAACCTCACATTCCAGTTTCTCCAGGCCCTCCACAGGGTCCACCACTCTTATGATCCCACCTGGACCACTTGGTCCTGTAGTCCCAACTGGCTTCTTCTGGACTTTCTGTTTATTCTCATTGTACTGGATTACTAACTCGAAGCCAAAGTTTTCAAGAAGGGCTTTGGTGGCATTTCCACGAGCATCTGAGGCAATCCTTGGTGGTAGCATGCCTGGGTCATGGTTCATGTTCAGTGCTATGTTCTGAATGTCTTTTTTGTCTTTCATCTTGTTGTCTACAGAGTCTCTGTTAGCATGCTCTTCTTTCTTATCTGAGATGTCCTTGTCTCTCTGAGTGTCTCTGTCTTTGTCATTCTGAGAGCTGGATGCTTTCTGTTTGCTTTCAACTTGCTGGAGGAGAGATGCACTCTGCTGCAGCAGTGCCATTTGCCCCTGAGCCTGCTGCTGAGACTGTTGCTGCTGCTGTTGGAGGTGATGGTGCATGAGTTGCTGCTGTAAACAGCTCTGTTGGGCAGAGTTCTTCAGATCCTCCAACAGAGAGCTGGTAGAGGATCCTGCCAGGCCAAGTGCTGAGCTTGCAAGGCTTATCTCAGGGTTCAGTTGGAATTCTGCTCCAGGGATGTAGAAGGGGAATAAGAGCTGCTGCTGCTGCAGTGGTAGAAGTGCGTCGGTTGTCATTGGGAAGTGCTGCAGTAGTGCCGGGTTGAAGAGCTGGGACTGGAGCAGTGCGGCCTGCTGCTGGAGTTCTTGTTGGAGCTGTGCCTGGGCCTGGGCTTGAGCCTGAGCCAACTGCTGCTGTTGTTGCTGTAACTGTTGCTGCTGGCCTTTGACAGACATCAGATCAGATAATTTAGACTTTTTCACTTCATGGTTGTCAGATAGAGAAGAGTGACTGCTCATAGAGGAGTTCCCTAGACTTTCAAGGCCATGAGTCTGGCTAACATGGTTTCCTCCATGTGCACTGTGGGTAGCATGAGTGGTGGAGGATGTGTGGTTAGTGGAGGTTGATGTTGAGTTACTTGCGGGGCTTGGACTTGGTGTTGAAGTGCTGTTGCTAGACCCTCCACTGGTTAAGTTACTAGCAGATGCAGTACTACCTCCTGCTGCCTCCAGTTTAGCCGCTCTGGCCTTGGTCTGATGCAAGACTGAGCGCATATGTATCTCCAGAGTGGAGCTCTGACTGTATGCCACATTACAGGTGCTGCACTTGAATGGTTTGTTATCAGGGCTGCTAGTGGGCTCAGGCTGGCCTGTGGTGGACTCCTGAAGAGCTCTCTTGACTTTGTGCAGGTGGGAGACTGAGTTGTAGTGAACTAGAAGGATGTTTTTCTGCGTAAAAGACTCTTTGCAAACAGTGCACTTGAAAGGTCGAGATGGATCCAAGAACTTCTCCATGGTAAAGTTGGGACCTTTTCTAAAGGGTAAAGCACGTTTAGGTTCAGATCCAGAATCCTCCTGCAGTGAGCCTGTGTCACTTCCTGTTGGACTTTGTTTTTCCTCTGGATCACTTTCCTCTCCATCTTTGTCATCTTCTCCCAGCATGCTCGGGTCCTCACCAAGAGCTAGCTCACTCATAACCATAAGATCTCCATTCATAAGTAGACCTCCATAGAGCTGTTGTATATCTGCCTCACTCAGTTCAAGATGACTGGTTTCTAGATGTTTCTTTAAGGCTTGTAGTGTCCTAAAGCTCCTCTGGCATAGACAGCACATGGTGGCTGCTCTGATTACATGGTATTGAGAATGGAGTTGCAGTTTCTCCACAGTTTTGAATGCCAGGCTGCACTGGTTACAGCGATACTTGTAGACATGGCGATCTGAGACAGGCAGTTGGGGTCTTTTGTTGTGGACTTCATTAAAGTGAATTTGAAGCGAGTTGGAGGATTTGAACACTTGGTTGCAGCCTTTCTTCCAGCACAAGAATCCAGTAGCATCATCTTTCTCTGATTGCTGGTCCTCTGGGGGTGACTTTTGTGCTTCGACAATTTCTGCTGATAGAGATGAACTCTTCTCAATATCCGGATCTGAGGTTTCTGTGAAAAATAAAACAAAAGAAGGAAATATGGCTTAACATTCAGACATCATTTGACATCACAGATAGATAGATAGATAGACAGATAGATAGATACAGATAGATAGATATAGATATATAGATTGATGAAGGCAAAACCAGTGTATTTGCAAACCATAATACTAACCAGTTTGCTTTTTTATTTCTTCACAGTTGGAGTTGGTTGTTGCATGTGGGGTGCTCTGGGACTCTCTGTCAGGACTTGGTACAGGTATGAACATGCTGGCTGGCAATGCTTCCGAAGCTGTCACCTTAAAAGACAAAGCGCAAAGGAATCCTAGTGTTAATCTTGTGGAATGATGACAAAGTAACATCTTTTTATTTAGAATGATCAAGGGTAAGAGAGGACTCAAAATACTAATGTGATGATGGACAGTTAAATGTGGTCATGTTACAAATTACTGAGCGTTGTGTTTAGAAGCATGGCAGTGCATTACCCTTATTTGTATCAATTGTTTACATATTAGTGCACAAAGAAAAACACTTTATTATTACATTGTGAGATAATAAGGTGCTCAACATTTACAAAACAAACAAAAAAGGTCATTAAAAAGTGGGGTATCTCTGGGCAACTGCCTCATTTGCCAATTAGAGGGAGCAGGCGTCAGATCCCAAGGTCACTTTTAATTTGGACTGACTAATGGGCAAACAGTTCAAAATGGCCATCACCCAGACAGACTCAGAATTAATGAGCCAAAATATTTGGATTATCTCCATTTGAAAAAAAAAAAATGAAAAGGAAACAAAGATAATTCAATGGAGTTAACTAAAAGCACAGATAGTAGCAAGTGATTCACCTAAGATTAAAGGCTTTTGCAAACCATCTTACAGTATATAATGGTGGTGTGACATAGAAAAGAACAATACAGCCTCTATCTACATCCTCTATTATAAAAGGTGCTGGTCTAATACAGTTTATATTACCTCTCCTCTATCGCGGTCTCCTCATAGTACTTCAGTATATTACAACCTCTATAAAAGAAATAAATATTGCCATCTACCATACTAATGTGCGTGCCATTTACTCACTAGATGGAGCTGGGAGATGGCCGGGCAGCAGATAGACCAATGTTTTATTCTGTGATTGTCCAGCAAGCCATTTAGTTTCACGGCACAGACCAGAGCAAAGATTTGCTCGGTGATTTACAAGAAAACAGGGCAAATAAAATGTTATTTCCCTTCAAAGAGCAGTGAGCGTCTCTCTCACTGGGTGCACTGCAGTTGATATAAATCTTAGGTTGTATGGTCTAACACGGGTGTGCACATAATTTAAGGTGGCAGAACTTTGATTGGAAAAATGGGCATTTACGACTATCTCTATTTTAATTCTGATAGAAGTGTTTAATACAGATTTTTTTTAACCTTGTCACAATTAGTTTTCCCTAATTGTAATTCTGTTTTGATTAGAAGTCTGCTGATCTGAGACATGAAAGTAATGTCAAGTGTATTAATACATGAACAAGAGGATAAGACGTGCTCATCTTCAAACCATTTAAACACAAAACAGAGTTCACCTCTTTAATGACTGTGATTACAAGAAAGGTGAAAGAAGCCTCTGATGATGGGCACATTAAGACAATGAAAAGAAAAAAAAGAAAAATCTTAAAAGGCACAATCATCTCTGCTGAGCCAATGGGATTGCCTGCAGCCATTTTACAATTAACAACATTCTTTGTTTGATAAAGAAAATAATGTTTGCAATTTAAAGGGTGTCTGGCAAAAATCACAAGGACTTTAATAGCTTAGTGAGCTCTCTGCTGGGGGAGGCCTGATTAAAACTGAGTGAGTCATCCTCATAGACCCCCATAGTGCTCCCTGATCTGACCTTTTTAATAGATTCTATAGGAAGCAAATTACAGAAAATATACTGGACTAAAATAGATGCAACATACATAATAGTGGCATAGGTCAAATTAGATTCTAAATAAATTATTTCATTATTATGGTGCTATATATATTTTGTGAGTTATTTTTCAAGTAATCTTAAAACTCTTTGTACAACCATAATTTCGGAAACAATTCTTGACTATTGATTATGAAGAACATTTGCAGTTATTATTATATTTTTTTGTACTAACAACAAATAATTTATCTCATGGAAAACTTGAGTGAATAGTGTACAGTTGTTACAAAGGCCTAACATGACATCTTTTCAAACAGCTGATCAGAGTGGCATTAGAGGGACTTACTGTGGATACGAGCTTGTCCACACAGTCGGGGGCCACGCTGTGCAGGTGAGTGAGGTGGAACTGCAGGTGGACCTTATTGTTGAGCATGTCCTGGCATAGGGGGCAACGCAGCATGGGCTGGACCGAGTGCTGCGTCATCACGTGCATCCTCAGCCGGTTCAAGTCTGTGTTGGTGAACTTACAGTAGGGGCACTGGTACATCTGAGGGAAAAGGATTCAAATTAAAATGGGAAACATGTACAGTCATTTTTACCTTGTTACCTGTGCACTTAACTCAGTAGTATTGTGTGATCACTACAGCTGTTTCTACTATTACTATCCACTATCACTGTCAACCTGAGGCGCTATTTACACAGGCCAGTTAGTTAGGTTTAGTAATCACTTAAATGTAAAGTAATTACATAAACAACAAATCCCATAGCAACAATATTGTGCTAAAGTTGGAATGGACTGATCTGAGTGTATTTGGTAGATAATGTGTTTATATGTAGGCAGAATGTATCAAAATCAGAGCACTGTTGGTAATGTTCAATTATTATTATTAAGCTGTAGTTTTACAACATAATTTTCCTATAAAATCAACCGTATCTAATCTAATCTAATCTCTAACCTCACTGTGCTACAGAGCAGCTATAGATGTGCGAGGGGGAGCGGCCCCTATAACCTGAGCGGACACATCCCTATGATCACAGACGTGTGTGTTAGTGTGAACCGACAAGTCCTGGCACCCACTTCAAAGTGCTCTCATCTGTCAAATACCATCTTCATTTTCTACCTTATACACAATTAGAAACTCCACAGCTAAAAAATATAAATAAGACATAAATCTCTACTTAATATTAAAAGTAAGGAGCCTAACTAGAAATAATTAGCTGTATTTTTTACTCTAAAGTTTTGAGATTTCTAATGAGACCTTGGTAATTGAGGATAAGATAACCTTTAGCAAGAATCGGCTAATCAAAAGGGTTTGATCTAAAGTCATCAGTTTAATTATGCATCTCTCTCCTTGATTCCTCACCTGCTCCGAAGCGCTCTTCTCGGCTGTCCTGGGACGCTTGGTGGAGAAGGGGCTCTCGGAGGTCTCGGGCTGAGAAGAGGGCCTTTTGGAGAGGACCGGGGACTCCGACTGGCGCCGCTCAAAAGGGCCGGACACAGCTAGAACACGTGCACAGAGACATTGGCAAAGATCAGCACTGGCAGCATGGGAGCAGCTCAATCAATAACACTGTGGATAAAGCACATCGCAACGTCTTCTTTAAATGTGATACAAGTGTGTTTAATAAGACAAAATGTGTGCTGCAAAACTGGGCTGAGGATCACATGAGGCTTTGGAGCTTCTCTCATACAACTCAAAAGACTTCTAATGATAATATTAGTCTACCTCAGGGGGCAGTTTTGGGTTTCACGCTACAATAACATAGTTTTAGTTGAGTTCTTAAACGTGAGACTTATATTGATGTACTGCTAAGCTAGCTACACATTTGAACACAGATAAGACTGTGTGGTGTCAAAGTTGACATTCCCTTTTGGCTTTTTTGTACTAGTGAAATAGATACAAAAATGTGAATTTAAATAAATGGGAAAGATAACACACAGAAGATTATGCTTTGTCCTTGTGTATATATATATATATATATATATATATATATATATATATATATATATATATATATATATATATATATATATATGCGCACATACATACATATAGATAGATGGATAGATAGATATACACTTTGTCCCCAACTGAGAGAACTCACAATGAAACTTAAGGAGATGTCCTGCCTGAGCCCTAACAAGACCATAAAGAGTTACATTTGGCCCGATTTGTACAGTCCTAAAAGGGCAAATTGAGAACAGAGGGCAATGTAGCGCAGAGAGGGGCAGTGGTAGGGGGTCAGGTTAAGAAGGGCTGACCATGTTCCTGCTGGAGACATTAAAACGTCACCTCCAATCAGCAGCGGGCCATTTGAACTGATTACCCAGTGGGAGACCAGGCTGTGGACGGAGACACAGGGATCAGCCAGGGAGGCCCTATTAGGTCCAGTCACACTCAATCCCATTAAACATATCCGCCAATAAACACAGGCAATGTTAAGCAAAAGGAACCTCCCATTCTCTGACATTAACCTCTCAGTCACTGCACTGTCTCACCACTCTACAGCATCACCTCTGTCCACCAGTACAAAAAAAATCACCAGAGGAACTCCAACCTGGTGCACAACACTTCTACAATAACATGGAAACTATATTCTACAATAACATGCAAACTATTCATAAACAAATTATAGCAATACTATGCAGTACTTTCAAACTATTTTCTGAGAGGTTATGCATCATATTTAGCCTATAGCCTGTACATACTTTATGCTATCAAAATTATTATATAGCACTAGAGAGGCTAAAAAGGTTTGTCTTTCTATTAACCTACACTTAACTGTAAGAACAGCTAGTATGTGGTGTGTGAGACAGACGAGGGGGTGAAGAAACACTGTACTAGTTCTTGTCACAGTAAATTAGGGCTTCACAAATCTGGCTCTGATCTGCTCTCTTTAAATCCTGTATGCAACATGCAGTTAGGTCCTGTTTGAGACAGTATAATTATAGTATAGTATAGTATGTATAATATTGATACCTTTCAGGTACCTCCATAGACACACATGTAGAAGACTTCATTAATGAAACAAAAAACTGACTACTAATACTGACAAGTTACAATTATTACAGTTAAACTATGGAAACAACACATTCATGCCACAATAATATGTGTAAATGTTATATAATCAATGGGTTATATAGGTTGTGTTGTGTTTAAAGTGAACTTTGAAGTTACATAAATAAGTTTACATAGAAACAAGTGTAATTTCTACCAAAGCCTGCAATCCTGTCCAAAGCATATGATTACAGTCAAATCTTCATCCATACCAAGTGAGCACAAATTGAGCCAAGTGTTTACGACTCATTTGGGCAATTATTAATTCATGGCCCTTTTCCGTAAACCAGAGGCATTTGTGCCGCTGTGTCCCGTAAGTGAATTGGACTTTGGCACCTTGTCTTTCCCCTCAGAGCCAGACAGTATCATTAAAGGAATTATTATCAGTATAAGCATTCACAATGTTTGGCAGACTTGACAGACTGACAGAAAACAGTTCTACTTTCAATTTTGAAAACAGACTTTTATCCATGTAAATTATTACTTTTTACTTTTTTTCTTTTAGCATTTAGTGCGTTTGAGGTATCTTGGATCCTACGATGTGACCACCTCTACAGGTAAAAAAGCGTTGTTTGCCATTTGTCAGAAGCAGATTATTTTTGAGATGACAGAACAACAGGACAATGGTGTTCACCTTTGCAGGAGACACAGTGTCTTATCCAATAAACACCTCTAGGCAAAACTCATAAACATGAGCTTTCAGGAACTGGCTCACAACAAGGACAATTTATGAGCCATTATCTTCAAAGACAAAAGGAATTAGAATTTGAGGAATGACAAGCACTAAAAGGACGTGATATGGAAATAAAACCCTCACAGTGCTGTTCTGTTGTGTTGTGTGAGGGTTGTTGTATCTTCATACTTGAAAATTTACATGCATTTAAACAGCAAATCAATAAAAAGAAATCAAAAAGGCAGTGCCTCCCAGACTAAAGCTTAAACTTGAACCGCCGTAGCAGTTTGTGCCTGCGCACAGCTGAGCCGCACAGTGGAGAGCAGTGAAAAGTGAGTGCATTGTAATGCCACTGTGCTCCATCTAGGGGATGCTAATCAGCATGTTTATTAAGCAGACTAAATGGAACGGTGGCAGCATGCTGCCCTCTCACTTCTCTTCAGCACACAGCACCACTGTCCTGTCCAAGGGACCAAAACACTCGGGCCAAACTCAGCCCTGAACAATGCAGGTTTTCTCTCCATAATTATCAGACCTACGCGTAGCTTACTAATCCAAAGAGGTTCCATTCTTAGCACTCCCTTTCTCCACAGACCCTCCGTACACTAATCTGCTGCATAAATACAAGCTGTTTTAATGAAGGCTGGTCCGCTCCAGTGCTGCTCTTGTGCCTGTGCTGTCTCAGCGAGGTGAAGAACTTATGAGCAGGGGCTTATGCTCTCTGTTCATACATATTTAATAGACAGCATTAAAATGACCCTTTGAATTACTAATATGAGAAATGATCTGGCTTTTTACACACAAAATTGTATTTTTATCTCCAGGGTTATATACATTTAACATTTCCTTTAAGAACCTCAGAAATAGTCTTAAAACATCCATGTCTTCGCATGGAGGTGTGTGACTTTTATAATGTTAAAATTACACACACACATACGTATATGTAGCCATTATTCTCAGGATAAATAAAAAGCCAGGTATAATGAAGGCATCTCTCAGGAGATGACATGCCAAATACATATGCATTTTACAAAGACTTGTGATGTAGCTCTAAATGATTTTAATGAATAGTGAGGAGGAGCAGAACAAGAAAGAGAAAACAAGATTGACAGTGGCTTTAAAAGGGAGGCAGCCTTTTCTTCTTGTTCTCTCGTGCCGTCTGCTGACAGTGACTGTCATTTGTAAAGGAACAATGTTGTGCTCTGTTCCAACACTAACATGACAACCATGAGAAAAATACTTCAGTACTTCTAATGATGGACTTTAGAGACATCTCCCCCTCAGACTGTGCACCACTCACACATAATAGGTCCACGCATGTACACTGCTCCAACATGCTCTAACTGTGTGTCAGACACAACCAAATGAGGGGTCCACTCGCCACTACATTGTCTTCTGGCATATTTACATAATGATTTTTATTCCATTTTTAAGACCATTGTTATTATGAATGAGAAAAAGTTTGCTGCAGAGGACCTTCCATTACACTCCAGCTGTCGAGCTTTCGCTGACAGCACAGCCTTGAACCCAGCAGCCCAACCTCCACAGCACCTTTTCACTGACATCAAACACAACCTCAGACCCGCTCCCTAATGCACATGCTATTTTTAACTAAGCGTTTCTAATAAGCTGCTGGGAAGCTGTAAATTTTTCATATGCAGCACATATTTCCTTTGTGGAAACACAGAAACACACTTATTTGGTGATTAGCGACTGACAGAGGGGAGGAAAGGAACTGAATATGCTTGTATCAAATTGCATGCCTTTCAAAAAGGAGGAATCCTAATGCGAGGAGTCGTCTTCCTGTGCACCACAGGTATGAGTGAATTATTAATCGGCCAGCTCATTTTAATGCTTTTTAAAGTGCTTTATTTTGATGTGCTAAAACATACTTTTAGCCATATTCAGTCAGGCATGCATATCATTATTTCTTCCATCAAAGAAGAGTGTCGCCCTTTCAAAGAGCACAAACAACTCAGCCTCATTTAAAATAGAAGTTCGGATATCAAAGACATTTTACAAAGGCACGGCTTCAAACACTGTGATGAAGTTTTTCCCCTGCACTTTATAAAAAACTTAGGTATGCAAAAGGTCTAAATTGTTTTCCAGCTTTTAACCTGACTAGTGTAAATCAAAACATCCTGCAGTAGCACAAGAAGTTAGACAAGTGAAAAGCATCTATCCAGGCCTGTTACTGTTCAGTGTCATTATTAGCAGAAATCACTTCTATTGAATCAGACATGTCTAACTGAAGGCTTTGTTTTTATAACAGCAACACACCAAAGGAAACTGTGCATGAAACCATATTTACAGTCACACAACAGCTCAATACTCACAAGCTACATCCTAAAAAAAACCCTCAATTTTTTCTCTGATTTAAAAGCTGTACTCTTCACTTTTGTTTGAAAATATAGAACATATCATCATCATATTGTATGCAAATTTTAGTTTGTTGTTTTAATTATTGTCATTACTGTGTCAGCATTACAATGCATAAACAGAATGCACACTTCTTCCAAAATGACCTCAATCACAGTTCTAAACAACTTTACCTGAAGTTCTTGCTTTTTTAAATAGCACATGTTTCAGAAAGTCTCAATGTCTGATTGGTTCCCTGGACGTTGCTCAGGCCTAAACCCGCCCCCTTTCTTCTTACCCAACCCCTTTAACAGTACCACCTCCCTCTTTACCTGATGGAGTATACTGGGTGATACAGGGAGATTTAGCATCATTATCATGCTGTAAAACTTAAAAATAAAAAAAAACAAAAAAACAAACAAACACAGGCCTCTTGACTATTCTGAATAAATAATAAATGAAAAAGTCCAAACTTGCCAAATTTTTGAATACTATAAAGCATAACCCATAATAATTTTAAAATGTGTAATGTAGTTTTGACAAATGGCCTATGTTTGATTGTCCTTGTAGTTACAGTGAAGAGGCTCCTCAAATAGTGAGTGTTGAAATTGGGCCTTACCTGTCCCTTTGGTGAGCTCCTTGTCCCCCCCACTTTCTCTCTCTTTGGTTTGGTCCTCCTGGTCTGTGGTGGTCTCACTAGCAGCCTCCACATCCTCGCTCAGTTCTCCTGAAGGGGGAGGGAGGATGGGATATGTAAATCACCACGCCATCAGAATTGGTGGAAGCACTTAAAGGGACGGTAGCATTTTTTTTTTTCTATAGGAGCTGCACACAATTACATTTGCTGACACACAGTTGCAAGCCTAGCAGACACAAAGGTTCGAACCTGTTTTCAGCCTATGCATGTTCTGTACTGTCTGAGAGGTTATTTAACAAGAACACCAAAATCATGTTCATTTTACTTTTTTATTCATTTACTTTATTAAAGAAATAAAAAGACAAAGTGGTCTGTGTGGTGTATGGGAAAATAATTGCATGAGTGTTATCTTTCAGCAGAAGACCTTTTAGTAGACAGTCCACCTCCCTCTTCTCCTGAATACAAATACACACATAGATTACTGTCCCTTGCAATCTGCTAGGTTACTTACCAATACAAGGCTCATTTCACCTCTTCCATCCTAGCATCACGCAAAAGCATAAATATTTAAAGGTCTGCCCGAGCGCCATTCATTTTACTCTTATGCCAAGTCGAAGCCCGAAATCCCTTGTAACCGCCCTAAAAGCCTCCGCTCAATATATCAGGCCATTTAGCCGCATCGAAGTCCAAACAATGGATATTCGATAACACTATTTGTAACTAACACACAGGAGGAAAAGATAGCAAAACAGATAATAAAAAGGGCATCAATCTTGTTTATTCCTCTCCAGTGCCCCCTGAACATCTCCTCTGCCTGTTAAGTTTGTTTAAAAGGTAGTGGGGACTTGCATCTGATGGCATTGATTTGACAACAGTAAACTAGGCTGCGGTCAATAGGCTCCTATCAGTTATTACACAAGTCAGCTAATTCTCCGCAAATGTACTTAAATGCTCTTTTGAAAACGCTTTCACGCTCAGGCCGTTATTGATATATTGACAATGCTACAACAGCTACTGAAATGCCCTGTTCAAGAATTCAGCCCTGTAGACATCACACAGCTCCCCACATGCACAGCCACAGCCAAAACCACCTTTTATGATGCTACATTATCCTTACTGTTTATACTGTCACTTATGAATATAGCACGCACGCTAGACTACACTCACACAGGGCTAGAACATGTGCACTTCCTTATGTGGCGTACTATATAAGATGCGATTATAGATTCGTGTTTGCTTCATGGAGGTTATTTATTAGGTCAGGATAAAAATATATTTCAAAATGTGCAAAAGTAGAAGGCACGAAGGAGGTTATGTTAAAATACATGTGCTGAAATTGTATGCTATTATTCCAGATTATTGGTTAATACACTATGAGGTAAATTAGAAGCGCTGGAATAGCAACAGTGTAATACTGACAGTAAATATTAAAAATGCAAAATGGTAGTAAACAAAGCTTTGGAAGAAATAAAAAATACTATGAAGACTGCAATCCCTTTAACATTTCGCTTCGCAAATCTGAAAAGTAACTGCATATTAAACGGTTTGATATACCCGTTCCAGATCCAACAATCTCATGTGAAACTAAAAGTAGAAACAAAAAGGCCGACTGGCTTCAAGTCAAAAACTGTAATGTTCTCTGGATTTCACCCACAGAAATACACTGGATTCTTTTTTTTTATTTTTAACTGTGTTTCTGGTAAGTTTCCAAGGCAACACATAAATTCCATCCGGCGCTTGTGGAGCAGATCTTAAACGCGAGCAGAAAGCAGAGATCTGTAGCCACGTCCCCAAATCCCATCTAACTCTTGCCTTCATAAATCTCCCCCCAACTCCAAGCATTAGGAGCCTGTACAGCTGCATAGGTGCTCAGATTACAAAATAATCCCTAGGTAAATTTTTTCACCTTTAAAATGGGGCAGGGTGTCACTTCTTAGTTATGTGACACTTGTAGTGAGACTAATTCCCCACCTACGCCTTAACACACCATGTTTTAAGCACACGACGCCTTTTGTGCTCAAATATGACTGTGATAGGCAGCTAGCGTTCGAATGCTATCTGGGTTTACTCGCACCCTCCTCTCCTATATGCACCGTCTTCCCAATGTGTATTTTATTTAGACATTAAATCAACCAGTGACACTTTGAGCACACACATCTACAAATACAATCCATAATTTATGCAGAGATTCAGAGGTTTAATTCACAGAGAAGCATTACATCTTAAAGTGGCAAATAGCTTTGCCTATTTCTCATCTCATCTTCAGCAGCATTACAGAATGATTAAAGCAGGACTGGGCATAATTAATGAAAGGTCATGAGTGGCCTAAGAGTAAGGATGTGAATGGAGGAGATGCTTCAAACCTCGCTGTAGATTAACTCTGGAGCAGATGAGAAGAAGCACTCAGAGCTATCGCAGCGGGGACATTTCCTACCCAAATGTAAAGGACAATAGCCTGAAGGTTGTCTTCTAATTAATTGTCTTCATTAACCATCCTAATACAATGATATGAAACAGTTCCATTAATCTAATCATGCAAGCTGGGTAAGCCCGCTGTCGACACAGAGATTAGCCTCATCTGTTCTGGAGCGGGCTACATTTCAGCTTTGCACTGCCACTCACTCATTGCTCCCACAGACAGACACAGCGGCATCCCCTTCTGCGCGCCCGAGAGAGTGCAGATACATCATACCACCCATAGGTGTCACTCTATACAAGCTGGGAACAGAGCGAGTCCTCACATGCATTAATGAGGTGAGGAGGGAAGGGGGCCGGAGCAGCAACAGACAGAAACACGCCAGGGGAAGAGGAGAGGGGGGTAGAGAGAAAGAAATATGTGCAGATGACAAAAGCAGATGCTATGCAAGAGGCGTCCGGTGAAGATGAGAGACTGAAAATGGCGAGATTACCTTCAGATGAGGAGAAGAGAGAGCGGCCCGGCGTTTCCCCTGAAGAGCAGTGATTACACTAATGCTAATCAGACTGACAAGCACAAACGGCCTGATAAATAATTGATGGTAACCACTGCACTTTCCAGTACTGCCTTTCCCAGACTGTAGAGAGGAGCAAGTAATAATAGTCACTCTAGATATCTTTCACAAGGTCAGGCTCCTCCTCCGTGCTCTGGCCTCAGCAGAATACAAGCTATGATGATAACTACCTTTCTCACAAAAAAAAAAAAGTAAAAAAGAATTTAAGTCGTCCTACCTGAGAGAGGCTCCCGTGCTCCTCAAAGTGCAGTGACAGGCTGCATGCCCTATATGATACTGTATTAAACAACATGATCTTGTCTATCCAGAAGTCCTGGGCATGTGGACAGTACTGACTCCCTCTCTTCCTGCTCAAGTGCCTGCCTCTCCTCAGCTGTGTGCTATAGGGCTGTGTGCCTAAGCTCTCATTACCCTCATTATGATTATTAAAGCTGTTGTTATCATTTTAACCAGGTGTCAACTGGAAATCACACAACGGTGCCCCTCTACTTCTACCCCAGCTTCCTCTCAGTGTCGGATGAAAAGCAATCTTATTTCACACTTCACAGACTCCTATCTGCTTTTTTTTTTTCAAAATCTGCCCCTCCCATCATGCCTTGCACCCCTTCCTTATATCAAAGTTGGCCTGACTCCGGACTAGAGGGTGCAAAATGAAAGTGACAGGAGTGTACCGCGGGACAATGAGACACAGGACTCACGCTGGGGGGCTTTCAAGCATTATCCCCTGCTCATATCAGCACCTCTCTGCCCCATATGCAAGATGACCAGCCCCCCTCCCCTGCACCTATCCCACTCCCTCTCTTAATAGCCCCCAACACCGCACATATTCACAAGTCACCCCTCCCTGCCATGTCCTCGCGAGCTACCTCTAATAAAACCACAAAACTGAGAAAAACATGGCCACAGTGGAGCCAGAGACAAGAGGGACTTTAGCCAATGAACAACCAATAAACCGCAATAGAGCTATACCGGCCACTGCACTTAAAGACTGGGTTAACATGTGGTAATAATTTCAAATGTCTTACATAGATATATAGTACTGTGCAGAAGTTGTGGAACTAAGAACAAATAATAGTACATTAGGTACAAAAATCTGTAAAAAAAAAAAATAAAATAAAGTGTACAAGTCAGTAGCAACGAGTCATTTAATATTAATAATCACATCAGTTTTTAATAGCATTTTTCCACACCTTACTAAAACCTTCTATTATTTTTATTATCTGATATCACTCTGAAATTAAGTCAAGTCTTGCGTTTTGCATTAAAAAGAGAAAGAGCAAAAATAAGTGAGTGAGCCACCTCCACTAGCACTGCTAATCGAAGTTACATGTTAGATTCCTGACCTGTCTACGGAGCGGACATGCTGGCCTCTCCCTGCTGGCCCTGCCGTGACCTCGGGATCCTAAAGTGAATGAATACTTTGTGTCTCCATGGGGCTAAGGGCAAGTAGGCAAAGTCGGCAAAAGGAGTGTGGGATCGGGAGAGGGAGGGGGCTGAGACAGGCAGAGGTGCAGCAGATGGAGGAGGGGGCTGGGGTTCAGGGCACAGCTAATAACAAAAAAACTTTAAATGGCAAGTTAATCACAAACAGCAGTGATAGCTCACACAGCGCCTCGGAGCAAGCGGCCCCTCCTCCACAGTAACGCCATCCTCGTCGGCACACAGACCCCACATAGACCCCACAGACCATACACTTCATTTGACTGGTCATTTGAAGGTAGTCAGGTCACAGTATGAGTCACCAAAGGTAGCCAAAGAAATACATATTTGACAAGGACATTGTTTGACTTTTGATACTAAGTAGATAACTGCTTCTGAGCACTGCTGATTAAATTTCTCCCAAATGTGCTATCTCTTGGGAAATGTTACTAATTAGAAATAGTTCTTGTGATAATGGTGTGTTTAGATACATTACAAATAAAGAGAATAAAACACTTGCTTTGCTCTACTTGTAGTCTTTGTGTGGGTCTTGAGTGATGAGAGTGGGAGATCTAGGTTAATGTGGCTACGCAGGGAGTGAGCATTCAGGGACTGCTCAGTCTCCTGCCCTGGCTGACACGCACACACAACAACACACATTAGACTAGTCCAGCAGGCTAACACGTATTATGCCCACAATGGAAGATGCAGGCTGCACTTTTCCCAGCTAGGATAGTGGGCTAAAAGCCTGGATAGAGGGCAGAAACATCACTGGACGCTGCTCTCCCATCTACTCTGCCCCAGGGATATTGTCCTGCACAAAAGATCACTCCATCCCCCGCCATGCATTTATGCTTATCATCTTCTACACCAGCCTCCTCTTAAATCACCGTCCTTTTATGAAAGCATCTTCCTCCCCAGATCCTATTCAAAAAGACCAAACAGAAATGAGGTGGGTTGACGGGCTTGGCTGAGGGGTGTCTGGAAAAAATGCATCTCTACTGACTTAGAGGGCAATCACATCAGCTCAGAAATATTCACCAGTGAGTTGGAAAATGCGATGGTACAGTTGTGACAGGAGGACAGGCGACTCTCCCTAACGCTGCCCCCCTCCCCGCCTGCACCGTCCCGGGCTCCATCAGGGTGGAAGCACACTGGACACTCTGAATATGTATAACCCGGAAAATGTATTGATTTTTCATTTGGCAAAAAGGGACATGAAAATCACATAACCTGAAACTGTCACAACTCTTTTGTTCATAGCTCGTCTCTCCTGATGTTTGGCTTTTGCCACAAACTCTCTTTAATTACCAGGTACGCAGAGCTTCACAGCCTCTCCCCACAGAGACACAGCCACATCCAGCCTGCTGGGCTTAACAAGACAGCCCACATCCATTATATATGACACACACCCGGCAGCTTTTGTTTCATATCTGACTAATAAGCTCTGCACCCAATATGAATATAGCCACGCTTTTCTATAAGAGTTATACTACAGACAACATCTCTTCACAAATACTTGGGAATTAAAATCATACCTTGTCATATTTAAACTATGACTCTTATAAAGAAACACAAAGAAAGTGGTAACATAAAGCGTTATAATAGATTGAAGTTTTCCTGAGTACCAGACAGGTGCACTCGTGTTTACTTGTGTCTCCTCACTGGTGCATGTGTGTGACCATTAACAGGTACTTATCTGTTTATCTCTCCTTTTAGACGGTGCAGACCAGTATACAGTGGACTGTCTGAAAAAGATCTCGGCCTGTCGATTTATTGAATGTGCCATTTGCATATCTTTGTAGTGCATCCATCTGCCTGTGGACTGTTCAGTGGAGGTATTAGCTCAGAAAATCAATGTTGCCATGGATGGACGTACGTAGGGCCCACCTCGGCGCGTGTGTGCAGCCCGGCTCGCGGCTCCCACTTGGCTTCCATTTGCATGAGTTCTATCGGCAGAGGCTTTCCAAACGCTACTTGAGTCTTTGGAGAGGTGAAGCGCACAAATACACAAGCATACTCCTTTAGACTGGTTTACTATCCTCGTCTATGGCTTTCCTACCCCTCTCCACGCACCACTCAAGCCCTGACCACCTGTTTGTTTATGAAAGCGTACAGCGAGATAAAACAGAATCTGGCAACGTTATGAATACCAATTGTGCTAATCAATTTTATTTAAAATATAAAATATAGCATGGTATTGATTTGTGTGGTCTTGAGTTTAACAACATGTTAAGCTCAGGAAAAAGGTGCTGGGTAGTTTAGACTTGTTGACTTCTTACATCATGCCACGGTGCACGGTCAAATAGTCTGGGAATGTCTGTGATGCTAATACTTTCTCAAAAATTCAGTTCAAATAAAATGCATCAAGCATACCCACATCACTAGGTTGTGTGTGTAACTTGAAACATCATAACTGATTGCAGGTCGGATTAAAACATGCATAATTTTCTGTTACTTTCAAGGTAAGCAGTTCTGCCCAGTGCCAAATGGTCCAGGGGTTTGCTCGCTGCCTGTCTAGGATTATATATTTCCGGCTCCAGTTTAGTGAATGTCTCTTTTTACTTTCTTATCCTACTTACTGTTCTGTTTCATGCCAAAATATATATAAAAACCCAGTGTCTCAAATGCACGGTCCACTCCTCAGCTCTCCTCTATCAGTTCACCGGTTGCTAACAGCTAATTGCTAACGAATCCAATCATTACACTGCTCCGACTCTTGAAACAACTACAGGAGTGGTTATTGAAAAAGCTCCTCCTCCACGTTTTCTGCGTTCAATTCCTAATACAAATCAAATAGACCGGGCTTCTTTCACCATTTGTCTTTGTTTCTCTTCCTCTTTGCATAGCCCATCCATTACTTTCACATGAAATATGAAAAGGCAATATCCTCTCTGTGTTTGTACTGAAGCGTAATGCGATTGTGTTGTCATTTATAGGAAATAATCGCAAACCTCTCTTTCATTTTCCAGTTCAAATAACCATGAAAAATTAGCCTTCAATGTCAGGGAGGACAACAAAGGGATGCACACAGACTATTGCCTCACCACTGCGCTTGACATTTCTGCTTAATAGGAAAACTGCTGGTTGCTTCTGTACCTTTCTTTTCCGATTTTTTATTTTTCTAACCCCCGTTTTCCCAATTTAAAGTTTCTCACTTGGATGGGAAATATTGGAAAAAAGGAATCTATACATTTGGGAGGCTTGAGATACATCATGTTGCTTGTTAGTATGGAATCGCTAACTGCTAATGGCTGCAAGACAAATATGGCACGCTGGGATTAGATAGGTGTAAAAACAGAACGTGAGATATGAACTGAACAGAAACACTCCACAGAACACAAACAACTATTGAATTTGATCATTTAGCAAATTTTAACTTTAATTATACGAATGAAACAGTGGTTCAGTCTTAGAAGTTTGAGACTGTAAGCTACCGTTACCAACAACTATTATGCTTTTAGTTTAGCCATTTATTTTTGTACATGGATAAAATATATTTCCTTGTTGTTGGCATTTCTTAAAAGCCTGTCGAGCATTTTTCCCAGCTGCTGTAGAGCGATCAGACTCTGTGGCAGCAAAGTAACCTAAAACACACATTTAAGTAGCAGGCTTCTTCATTTAGCCTTAACAAACGATGTACAAGCAGATGTCTGTGCAAGACCCCTTACAATTAGTCCCACTCACAAGATCCTTTTCATTTAGAGAAATCTTTTTTTTCAGTGCGAGCAGCAAAGTAATGGTAATTGCTTTTAGTATTACTGCCATTACAAGCTTAATAGGTATGGGTTGTTTTCCACTGTAATTATGTACAAAATAATCTACCAACTTTGCCGAGCAATTATTGGAGATGCATTTAAGTTTATTTGTGTTAAAGCATTAGATTGTACTGAGAAATAACAAAGGGTAAAGCTAATAAAATACTTTGTTTAAAATTATATATGAAATAATGTACATAGTAGAGATGATTACAGGCATTTTAAACAAGTGTTCATTGACTTCTCTGTGTTTGAAATTAAAACCACCTCTATCCAAAAATACCTCCAGGGCAGCTACCTAACACAAAATATTTCCTAATTTGCATGTGCGAAAACTGGATTCCATCTGGCATTATGGTTTGTGATGCATATAATGAAATTTTCTCTGGGAAGCCTACTGAAAAAGACTCATCGCGTGCAATTAGTTCTTGCTTTATTCACTTCTTGTAATGTTCTAATTTATTATCACTTAATTTCAGCAGAATTATATATTTATTTTGTGCACACCTTGCAGCCTTAATTACAAAATAGACTGGAAGCCAGATGATAGGATGCAATGCACTGACTCAACAACCATTTACTGAGATTAAAAGTTATCCTTTCATAATCTCAGTGGTATATCCAGGCTCTGTTAATTTGGGTGAGTTCCAAAAAGGCTTTAGGGTTTCACTTTCACCTAAAATTGAAGAAAAGCAGGAGTTCATCATTATATTAGGTTATTTAATCTTTTTCAGAGAAACAACAGCTGACTGAAGTGATTTTGTGACCTGTAATATATTAGAGATATGTGGTGGGTCTAATGTGTAAAGATGGCAACAATGACTAAACCACTGAGTTACCCCTAAATGAAATACATTCACTCACTGGGACCAGCTATCACAAGGCAGCACAAGTAAATAACAGCTGTGTTTTTAAGGTTTAGTATATAGAGTAGTGTCCATAACACACAAGTGACTCATCCTCAAATGTTCACAGGTAGTATGGTGGCATGTCCCAAAACGACATATTAGTCATAATTAACATTGTTTGATGAACCCACCATTATAAAGGTGAGTGATTGCTGTTTGTTAATGCACTGCTGACAGAGCTCAGAGGTAGAAGAATGCATAAGAGGTTGTTGTGGAGTATCCTCACTCCAGCGTGGCCCGGGATTAACAAAGCCTGGTCCACAGAGACCAAGCTGCTGCTGTTAAATTGGTGCTGGCGCATGATGCCATTCTTATGCATGGCGATGGCTGTTAGTGTTGCACTTGTTTTTATAATGGTGTCGTTATTGTCCTTGCAGCAGAAGAATCTTCTCACTCATTAGTGAGAGCTTCTGGAGTGAGGGGCCAGAGCCAAATAAGGTACAATATTAATTATTCATCTCAGTGGTCGCTGTTTGGGTGCTGCGATGTGAGCCTTAAGCAGGGACTTTAACTAGCAGAGGTCTGCCTCTGGAGAATGTGTCGAATAAACAATTGAAAAACTGCCAGTTACAAGGAGAAAACATACACTAATCACCAGACTAATATTTAAAAACAGGCTGTCTGCAATAAAGCATCTCTCACAGGATCTCTGCTCAGTCTCAGGAGAAATAATCCAGTGTGTAACAGTGCATCACAGCCTCAGCCTGCATGTACTTCAGGCTCATAAAGGCCCAGCTCCCCCCTCCTCACTGCTCTGCCTGGGCTTCTGTTGGCTCTGGCCAGGACCACGGCCTCCAGAGAAGGCTGTGATAAGAATTCATTTCTTCCTATTATGTGCTCTTGTCCATTGCCTCAGTTCATCAGTTCAGTGCAACCAAGTCAATGAAAGGGCCAGTAATGAAGCAATCAGATGCAGCCTGGCTTTCTGGGCCAGTCCTCAAAGCTGCTCTCAGAGCCTGCTCCAGTGCATGTGTTGTGGGCCCAATGGTCAGGGAAAGTGGGCACAGTGTGCAGACACTAATTCAGCACCTGCCTTTATCACACAGCAAGTGTTAAAGGGAAGGTGCACATTTACTGCTATCCCATAAGGAGCTGGAGAGTCACCTGATTTTAAGTCCATGCCTTTAAGCGAGTTCTGAGGTTACAGGTAGCAGCACTGCGTACATTTATTTACATCTAACCTTTTCACTCCACTGTCTCTGCTATCTCTCCTCAACATGTGGAAACTATTATGGAAAGTTGGGAGGGAGAAAGGCATGGGCTGAATCCTAATCAGTTTTCTAAAGCACAGGATTCTTGCCTCTTTTGTCATGTAATGCTGTGAAATTTTCATTTCAAATTAAAAAGGACTTTTTGATCTACCCAATATTGTTTTCTCTAGCTTGAGGGGAAGGAAATGGTTGCTGTTATCTTTGATCATCCTCCCTTCCTTATCCTCTCATATACACAACTGCACGAAAGCAGATGGCTGGGCTCTTATATGGTTCTGCTTTATACTGGACAGTACAGTAAACATAAACAAGATAAAAGAAGACATATATTTCTATCTCTTGCTAAATGAGCTAACCATGCTAATTGTTCGGATTAGGACTGGCTAGTACCCTCCTTACGCTCCTGGCCTCCATGTGCGTGTAGCCTCTGTGCTATTCACCTGCTGCAATGCTGCCGGCTGGATTCCACCTGACAAGAGCTCCTTAACAAGCAGCAGTCATTAACCTCCGGAGCAGCCCTGCCATGTGATGTAGTGCACTCGGCCGGCTGCAGAAGGGCCCTATTGATCCCAGACATACTTGGTGCCTTCCTGGATGTTTATAATCAATATGCAAATGGCCCGCAGCATTGATTCAATATTAATTTTCAATTAGGGAATTCTCAGGGGGTCCTCAGGGGTCAATACAGAACCATTCAGAGCAAAGGCTTGAGCAAGTTGCAGGCATTGACGTTCCTCTATCCAAGACAACTTACTTACTGTTTATTTAGCCTGCCCAGCTGTAATTCCCCATTAGGGCTCGGGATAATAGGCAGGGAGACGGATGGGCCTCTCTGCACTTCTGCTGCGCTCATTACATAAACTTTTGGTGTAAAGGCCTTGTCCTAACTAATAAGTCATCATTTCACAGTTAGCTCGGTTTGTTTTGTTTAGACCACTGCAATAGGAATACTATAAGAATCAGGCTAGCTATTTATTTTTTCATTCCACAACAGGAAAGCCTGCCCTCGTTGTGTACCATATAGGTTAGAGCATGAGTAATTAATCTGACCACTACACCCTGAACACATTGATACAGACGAAATATGTGCGATATGCGTGGTCTGCATATTAAGTAACTTTAACATTACTTTTATACTTTCCTGGATTCTTCAAAGCTACACTCCACTTTGTATTAAGGTAAGATGAGTGGAAAAAACCAAACTGCAAATAAGGTTATGAATCCTAAGTGAGTCCTTCTTTAAAACAGTGAAACAAAGCTATTGATTGATAGAGCTGCTATTATTCCAGTACAGACAGTGTGGCTGGCTCTTTGTTGCCACTGCCAAGACAATCGGGCTTTTGTGGCTGCGACTTCAACTTCAGACATTCTCCATTCCACAGAAAGTACATGTGAGTAATTAGAGGTGTAACAAGAATATGGGTGAAAAGTTATTGCCCGATAGACTGGTTAAAGCCGCATTGCTTGATTGCACACAGTGAAAAGAAGTTTTTAAAAGTTATGGATATAAGGCCGTATGATTCCAGCAAAACAACTCCTGATTCATCATGCTTTTAACACTTTGTCCAAATATTTTTTTCCTCAAGGTCAAGCAAGAAAAACTAGCAGATTTGGAATGATTCTGACAGGGAACGATTCATAATTTGCAGAAGACTGGATCTAAGTTAGAAGCAACTCCGGTAGAATTTCTGTTGCAGTGGCCAGTGTCCATCCAAAGTGGCCCATGGAAGTATCAGGAGTGTGAATAGAAGAAACAGTTGTGTGCTATTTTTAGAAAAAAAAAAAAATCTCTTCTCAAATTTGATTTTACAAATTATATAAAATACATTGGATTTTACATAGACGTAAGAGCTGCAAGTACAAATTACAAGTGTGAGCCTCTAGCAGAGATAACCTGCATGGACTATTTGCTGCGTTTTTCAGCAGATGCACTGCCTGAGGTAATTGGTTTAGGGATAACATTAATTACCACATTGCTCATTAATGGATGAAGCCTTTATTGGTTCCATTGATCAGCCGGACCTGTTAGCCATCATCCTTAGCAATGGTGGATGTAACAAGCTTACATATTGGCATATCAATTAATGCAATCAATTGCTGTCAGGCAGTTGCCATTCCCCCTATCTGCCCGCCCCATTTGGGTTACCCCCGCTTTAGCAGGATGAGAGGGGCTGGGACAAAGACCCCCATGTCAAATAAAACTTTATTAAGGGATTTCCTGACAGTTATTTAGGTGGAGGTTGTTACACAGTCGACTGATTGAGCTGTGATTAAGTGTAGAAGTAAACACTGCTGTATGGGGCCTTTAGTCAATGTAGTAAAACGCTCTATGGTGCTCAGAGTAAACACAGCCATGCTATGCAGCCAGGCAACTGTATATAAGAGAGAATGTAACACGCCTACTGCACAAACTGAGCCCATACAAAAGTGTACATGTACAGTTTGTCATCCATTTTAATAATTCAAAATGTGCAAAATCACATTTTTCTATTTTCCTACTTCATAAAGATGGCATTTATGGTCATGGTCATGTAACGAGTATAAGCAGCTTCAAACATGGTGCCTGCTTAAACACTACGCTAAGAGCACATTAGGATTTACTTGGGCCTAGCGCTTCATTTAGTTAATGACAGATCAGTGTATAAGAAAGAGGCTGTTCTGATATGGTTACGTGAGGATAGGTGTGAGTAAATGTGTACATTTTTCCACAGTAATGCAATAATTCAAATAGTTGGCGATTATAATTGCATTTTTTCCCCTACAATGTTGTTCTCTTCCACATTGTGTGACATTTACATTTAACACATCGAGTATAGAAAAACAACTCAAATGGGGCACACTGGTGTGGGCATGAGATGGCAAGGATAATATGTCTATGATGCAAATGTTATTCTTGCATAGATTGTACATCTTATCTGCACTCCCTCCATAACATTAGGGAAACATCACATGATGAGCAGCACACCTGAGCTAAGACTACTCATACTCATTTACAACAACACTAAATAGGTTGCATTAACATATAAGCTGCAGAGGCATACTGTGCGCATCAATATTTATATCGACAAGGATTTTCAGACAGACAAGACGTTCCAACTTCCCCAACACAAACCTGCTTTGCCTGTTAACTCCTCAAGTACCAGGGATGAATGTATATTAGCCAATGGTTTATAAGAAGCCACTTTCAAGGATATTTTGGGAGCAACCATTTAGTTAGTGCACGCATTTCAAAAGACAGGAGCAAATGTCACAAATTGAAAATCATTCTTTTTGCTTGCACTCTAGGTCAGATTCTTCAGAATATTAAAAGCCAAGGCTATTTTAACTTTTAACACTATGGCTCTGACCAGTAGAACACTACTGATAACAATGTTGCAGCAAAAATCCTTTATTAGTAACATTATTTATGAACTAAGCTGACAATGCAGTGAAGGTCATAGAGGACTCAAATGTAGTGTGTGCAGTGAGTGAACACAGCCACTCTGTTGGGCAGCGCTTAGTGCCTATATGGGACCTCCTGGAGGCCTCTGTCCCCTGAGCAATGCACAAGTGGGCTGGGCAATTAACAATTTCATGCTGATTGCCTGAAGCATGTTTGGCTATGCTATAAAGATAATAGCATGAAGGATGCAGCGGCGGCTGCTCCCCTCGCCCCCTCCCTTTTCAGTGTTCCTCTATTGCTTCAATTTCTCAATTCTCTCCTGTGCAATTCACATGTTGAAATGACGCGCTGCCTGCTTGCTTTATTAAAGACACTCACCGTGTTTAGAGGGCACATTTAAGAAAAAAATATATAAAGATGACTCCCTGAAGAGTAAACAGGGATGATTATTAAAGGGAAGGAGAAAACTCGAGTCTTGGTCTCCCACTGGCAACTTGATTTGAAAGTCTAATTTGGCAACTGCACACAACAGGCGTGCAGGTAGACAAAACAAACAGGTTCTCCTCTGTAGACAAACTGAGCATGCTCAGAAGGACTCACGGTGACACTCCTCATCCTCCACCACACCAGGCCCTGACAGCAATCCACTGACTATTGGGCATCCTGCTGTGCAACAAAAAAACCCTTATGCATTACCTAAGCTGTACATCACACTCTGCAGAAATAAGGTGACGTTCTCTTCAACATGACTATCACTAAAGTATTTCCCTCTGCCAACAAGCAGCCAGTACTTAGTGAATTATGACCATTAACAGATTAAAGATCTGTTGCATTTTTCACAAATACGTTTGAAAGAGTGACAATTAGAATAAAAAAATATATATATTCTTAATTAAAGAGAGAGGAAGAAAACATAAAAACATACATAAAACGTACAAAGTACAACAACAACAACAATAATAATAATAATAATAATAATAATAATAATAATAATAATAATAATAATAATAATAATAATAAATCATATAATAATAATTCACTTTATTTGATGGCGCTTAATGCTGACCCAAAAACAAAGCCTTTTATAGGTTGAAAAGTCACTATTTATCACACATGTTAAAATGTTGCCGCTACCATTTTTCACTGCAGAAGCATGTTTATCTTTTTATACAAACAAAACATGAAGACATGAGGAGGTGCTATGGTCTGGACAAAGGGCCCCCCTGGGCCTCCCCTCTGACCCCTCCCTTGCTCTCTCCCATCCCACACACACAGATGCCCCACATGCACACACACACACACACCTCCACACACACACTCAAACACACACATATGTCCCAGGCCTCTGCCCTTTCACCCCCCGCCCCGCTCTGTGTGAAAGTCCAGCTGGCACCCTGACCGCCTCAACACCTCCACAATGCCTCAACACAGAACAGGCCATCTATTCTTTATGATAGCACGTCTGTCATCTGCAAACACACATGTACACTTAGCTTAGTCCTCGTCTCCATTTCCATGATACAATGTCACAGCACAGCCACACCAGCAGCCCCTCGGACACACAAACAACATAAGCATACACACTTAGAAATTGCAGTCACATCCCCCTGCTAGAAGGGGATGATAATTGCAGACGGCCAATAAATTACTGCTGCCTCCACATCAATTATAAGCATCACGTCTGGCAATGAGGAAAATGAGATCTTGTGACAAATTTCATGAGGCTTGGCTGCCCAGAAGCCTTTCTTAACATGCTACAGATAGCAATCCCTTATCTACCCTCTGTAATGGGGAGCTCCGGATAGAGAGATGGAGCCGCAGCCATTTAATTAAAAAGCTGGGGGTAGGGGGCGGCGAGGTGTAATTCATTGAAAAGGCACAGGAAGGAGACAAAGCCTTTGTCTCCGATACATATTTTGCCCAGTGTTGTCACTCATCAGGGCCTGAGCTCGTATCTTCTCTGACAGCAATTCTAGAGATTTTCCCCATCTTTGAGCTCATCTGTCCACCATTTTCTCCTCCTTCCCCTTCTCCTTCTCCTCCTGCCTTGTTTTTAGATTTCCCATGAGCCCACTGTTGTCTCCACTGGGACAGCTCGGGCGATTTTTACGAATGACTGCAGTGGACAGACAGTGGCACTGAATGAAATGGCCCCTGCACCTAATTGTATTCCCACCTGGGGAAGGCAGCAAGGGCGCAGGCTTCAAGAACACGCCAATGAGGATTTATGGCAGATGGGGAGACAGCAAAATAAAACACCAAAAGGGATGGCTCTTAAATCTCATTCCCAGCGCAATATTCATTGTAGTTGCAATCGGGTGTGCTGATACAGCCAGGAAAAAAACAACTGCTGTGTTCAAATTATGGCTGTACTCTGGACTAATATTTAACATCATTAGAAAATCATTAGAAAACCATCATAAAAGCCAGGATTATGACCAGAGCATTAAACACAATGATTATTCAGTGTGTTCCTCTCTGCTTTGCCTTGGAAATGAGATTTGCTCGGCTGCTGCTATGTAGGAAATAGGAGGAATATTTTTCATAATTACTCCAATGTCGGAGAAACATTGGGCTAGCATGAATTACTATAGCATTATACACTTGTGTTTGTGTGCCCAGAGCTACGTTTTGAATGAGGCTTTGCGTGGAATACCATTATTGCATTTTCATGGGGACATCCATTTGAATAATGTCATTGTTTTAATATAGCTTTACTTTACAGAATTATTTGTAGCCTAGCAGTTAGCAAAGGCACAGTGAAGGGCAGCGTTATTGTGAAAGGATGCAGGCATGTTTAATATATAAAAACATACGGTTAAAGGAAGAACTCTGTAGTGAAACTCCTGATCCTGTGTACTGATAGCACGCAGGGAAAAAAGCCAATCTGATTCAAACTTCAAGTGCATATGGCAAGTTTTTGTTTTTCTAATTATTACTTGGTTTTGTGGGATAGTATCAGGAGTAAATATTTATCATAGTTTTACAGTCAAGTGGTAGTTTGTGGGAAAAAAGCTGATCATTCCATCCAAAACACAGGGACAATTTACGCACTTTTCAGGCAGTTTAAACCTTCATTTAACGAAATAAAGGTGTGAAATCTTATATATAATTACATTAAGTATGTTTTAGTGAAAATAGTACTCTAACATGTGATATACACTTTAAATAAATGGATGGATATTTTTGTATTTATTAGAAAGTATATACATATTTTAAAATGTTGATAACAAATATTTCACTGTGTGTGTACTGTGTCTAAAACATATTAGCAGTACTTAAGCAATACTTTTATAAACCATGGGTAATTGGATAGGAAAAAAAAAAAACAGTTCATTCAAAGGGATACTTCTATTATAGCGATGCGACCTCAAACAATGGACTAGATATAGTGTACAGTACTTGTCTTGAAGAAAGCAGCAGCAGCAGTGTGAGAGCGTGTCGTTTTGGGGATTTCTCGGCAGCCCCATTATCAAGAGCAGCCATCAGCACAAAGATAAAAGATGGTAATGGAGCAGGCCCAGTGGAGATGAAAGGTGCACAGATACAGCTCCTCTCTTATGAATGTCTAATGCAGCCCATGTTCCTGAGGTAATGACTGACTGCCAATGCCCCTTCACAACATCCACTACTTAGGCTTTTCTGTGTCACTCACACGGCAACCTGTTGTTCTGTGCAGAAACAAACACCAGAAAATGACTCATCCAAAACTATTCTGTCTAAGGCTGAATTTTCATATGTACCAAAGCAATGCAACATGTACAAACCTTATCCAAACCAAATACTAAGCAATTATTTGTTAATTTAAGCTATAAAGTTTAAAATACAGAGCAAACATCCAGCCACAACTTCTCTTTGTGTCGGTCCCAAGCCACAATTGATGGAAAATAGGGGCATGTAATAGGGTGAATACAAAACATTACATTACATTTATTGTTATCTTATTATTGACTGATCTTCTTTAGACAAAAATATAAATAAATAAAAAAAACAAAACATTACACTGTTGCAACCCAGAATACAAGAAGAGCAAAAGAATTTGCTTTTAAAATAATCATTACAGCTCCTTTTAGTTTGACGGAAGCAAAAACATCTGAAAATGTTGTGTTTGTAAAATCAACATTATTAGGTGAGAAAAGTTATTGTATCTGGGTGAATAATGGACCCCGTCTTGTTTGTAGGTCAGTTTAGGCTAAAGCATAAAAACAACTCCCTGTCTTACTTTAGAGAGTTACTCAAGTGACACTTATGATAAGCAATGTTCTTTTGAATGAATTACTTGGCGGAAATTCTGGCTTTTGTCCCTGAATGTGTGGCAACAGGGGAAAAAATGTGGCCTTTAAACAACAGGGTGAAAATATAAAGTGAGAGGCAGGCAAGTCTGTTCCCTCAGTCCCTTTCACAGAACCTAATGGATTGTGAGCACTTAATGCATTAATCAATCAATATCGTTCACTGTACATCAACAACGCTGCCCAGTTATGAATGACCTTTGGAACAAAAAAAGGACACTTTAATGCACACAAGATTGCTGCTGGGTTTGTAACTTGGGCCCAGTTTAAACACGCGTGATTAAACCTTCAGAAAGCACACAGCCATTAACGAGCCAGTAAATATACAGAGGTTGGTCATTATTCAAATTGCACAGAGGGAAGATGCAGGAAGTGCTAGATTGTAACCTTGGTCCTATTACAGAGGAAAAACTCATTTATTTAACCTGCTCTTCGCTTAAGGTTATGACATTCAACTCACTATGGATATTCTGTATGTATGGAAATCACTAATACAACATAATGGAAATCCTTGATATAGCACCAGTATCAGATTTGATGTCTTCAGGATAACGGGATCACAGTTTGAAAATGATTCATAAAAGCAGGTCTTGAAACTACAGAAATACATAGAGGACATGCCACTGTGGATAAAACAATGTAATCAGTATTTTTAGACTAACTTAAAGGACTATTTCCAAATTAAATATAAAAAAAGACAGGATAATTGTTGTCTTAAGGGAGCTTTATCGTCAGTTTTCTAGTGGGGGGCATGTTTCTCAATTCCTGGAACAGTCTTGATTGAGCATGGAGGTGAAGCGTGTAGACAGAGTGGAACGGACAGGAGCTGACTGCACAGAGCCAAAGAAAAGAGAGCCACAACAAGAGCACAAGGAGCTAATGCTATTGCTAATGCTATTATGGCCCAGGCACAAAAGGTCCTGCAAAGTGACTGCGCAGGGCCCTTAAACAAAGACGGCATTGCTATTCACTTTCCCCCAGCCAATTAGATTTTTCTCACCAGATTATCATGACAAAACACAGACCATTTTTCCCCATTCTGCCTGCCATGTTCGCCGCGCCATGCTAAATCTGCTCAGGCCCTGGGCGCAGTCCGTTTGGCTGGCATTGACTTGTGACATCACACACATCCACTGTGAGCTGCCTCTGTCTCTCACACTGCACAAGCTCAGCCTTTCCAAGAACTGCAAATATTCAGCATATGTTTGACAAAAAGTCCACATAGCCAAAGTCCGGCCCTGTCATTTCTAACATGGAGCTTTGCAGTCAGTGGATGTAGTTTTAGTAACATATTAATGATGTACACAATATCAAATTTTAGTATATAAGAGTCATTATGAGAAGACGAATGAAACAATGAAATCCTTGCACTTTCCCTCACACTAATAGATCACTATCCCTCTATGATGTGATTGACTTTATATAACCAAACTTTCTGACATTTCTTGACGTTTAACTTAATGTATAATGTATGGACTGAATTGAAATGACTTAATTTATTGTCTAAAATAGTCATGGATATTATATTTTAGTTCTTAAGAGTATATTATGAACAAAATAATCCTAATTATCAAATAACCCAATCACCTTGACACCCCTAGTGAAGATGAACTCAAACAACGTAACATGCTCCCTTTTGATTGACTTTATATAACCAAACTTTCTGACATTTGAATTTAACTTAATGTATAATGTATGGACTGAATTGGAATGACTTAATTTATTGTCTAAAATAGTCATGGATATTATATTTTAGTTCTTAAGAGTATATTATGAACAAAATAATCCTAATTATCAAATAACCCAATCACCTTGACACCCCTAGTGAAGATGAACTCAAACAACGTAACATGCTCCCTTTTGTTGATCATATTGTAGTCTCATAAATTCACATATATGGTGAACAAAAGAAAATACTGTTTATGGATGTATGTGCCAAAACCAAAACATTTTACTGCTGTCTTGTAAATAAAGAGGTAATTACTTAATACTACAAATTTTCATCTGTGCATGTTCCTATTAAAATGTCACCACCAACATGATCACGACTATCAGAGTCCGGTCTCCCTCCCACTCATATTCTCCTTTTGTATTTTCACCAAATTTGTCCATTTCTCCTCACCCCTCCTCAGGTAGTGTATAGTGTACTGTCAAGCACAGGCTGAATCAATGGCTGTGCTCACGCCCACAGGTAAAGGTTAGAGAGGTTCACTATTGAATTATTTCTGCACTTCTCTATTTGCTGCCATCTGCCTGGCTACTTTTAGCTGATGTGATTGAGGCACTGGAGGGGAACTCTTTTTGCTAATGCACTCAGAATGTGGACACGCATTTGTGTTAAGTGTGTTTCAGTGTGTGAGATTGTGCATATCTGTATTTGTTGGTCACATGTAACTTGACATAATCGACATCGTCCACATGTGGATAATGATTCGCTACATGTGTACTTCACTACTCCAGTCTTTGTTTCATCTGCCTTTATTCTAATAATGCCTTTGGAGTGTGAGGGCACCAAGCTTCTGGGTAGGGTATTCTTCATTCTGTGGTTCAGTTTTGCTGAGTAGGACCTATATGAACTCATCCATAGCACAGATGATGGCTTTTGATCCAGCAGCTTTCTCTGGGGGCCACAAACAGCCTTATTAGAAATGTCTAAATAAAACTGCTACTCGTTAGTTCCCCAAACTTTACCCGCATTTTCTCTGATAGTAAAATTGGGCTGACAAATTCTGACAGTAAACACAACCCAGTACCAAAATACAGTAGCAAATGAAGCAATGTAAGTGTTTAACAATTTATTGGTTCTAGTTCCTACCTGGCGAGCACTTGCACTATAGTCAATATTACAGATAAACATGAGTATAAGATCATAATGTTTGTATTAGTGGGATTCAAGAAAGTACCATGCAAAACAAAACATAATTCCAGCTCCCAGTTTGCCGGAGATACACATGGAGACTAAACACTAAACAACAAACAAAACTACTCAATAAATAGTCGAAAACTTGCTGCGGTTGCATTCTGTTTTCCTATTGATTTAAGCAGCACCACTGTAAGTTTTACACTTTATCGTTAAATATTGTAACATTGAACATGTGAATAAAATCAGAATTAACTCTGTGTCTTATGTATAGTACTTACTAACATGACCACTGCTATAATTAAACCCATCAAACCCATTATGTCTTTGTCACCTAATATATTCTGTGCTCCCTGTCTCTGTCAGCATGTAACCACAAGCTTCCCGCCTTGAGCATTGACTGACAGCCCCTGTGGCGGCTGTGGTCACTCTCTCTCTGTGACATTCGCTCGCCCTCAGCCTGCAATCCGGCACCTCACACCGCCGCTCGCTCGCCACCTCCACTCCAATATCCAGCAGCCAAAGCTCCGGGCCCCAGAATAGAACTCATTAACACGTTTAGTAAGTACAAATGAGATGACTGTCTCCTGATGGACTGTCTATCTTTTGGATCAGCTTTCAAGGAGAGTGTCTGGTAATGACAAGAGAGGGGGAAACTAATATTATAATGTGCTGCCAGTCTGTGCTGTGGAAATGGGCTCGATGACAGGGGGAGCCTCTCGCACTCACACACTGCCTGCTTCTCACTACAGTGGACACCTATGTGTGCACTGCTTTACAGCCATGTGAGTCTGCAGAATAAAACAAGACACATATTTACACCTGTATGTCAGAAAGCACACCAAATCAGGCTACAGGCTCAGGTTTAGTCTTTTTCTTTCATTTCAGGTATCTGACTTTACTTTTAATGACAATCTTTAGTTACATGGAGCATTCACTTCTTGTTTACGGGCATTTCACATCAGTTACAGTAGCTATACATAAAGCGTAAGTAGGGTATATTTAACAGGCTGCACCTTGTTAGTAAACATGGACTTGTGATCTATCTAATATTAGGAACAGCAAAAGCAATGCACTTTTGTTGTCCAGTAAGAAGATGGACATCAGAATAATATGAATGCCATTGCAAAAAAATGATAAAGCCATCATTGTGTCTTTTTAATAAATGTCTCGTCTTGTGTAATATTTTCAAAATGAAAAATCATGTATTTATGAATTTCCTGGCACGTTCTGTGGACAGCAAACAATTTCCTATGCAGTCTAGATGGCCTTTGGGTGGGATTAGCGGCGGGCGACTGCGGCCTTACTGGACTGTGGGCCCAGTCCTGATGTTCATATCCACTTTGCATCACCGAGGCAATAAGAGCCTTTATTAAAAGTGCATTGCTGCAGTGTCTGCAGACTGGCCATAATGTGGCATGTAGAAGTGGTCTGCTGGTTAGGAGCTACAATATCCTGTTTCTAAAAAGGTTAACTTTGCATTTTAACAAGCATGAATAAAGAGAACATTCCAGAAATTGCTGCCGTCTGTTTAGCGCATGCCTGTAGGAAGAAAATGCTCAAAAGTTGGCCCCTGCATGTCAGCAGAGTGAGGCCTGGCTCACATCTGCATTTATCTGTCCTAATATCTTAAAGGGCCTGAGCCTAGCCACTGGACATACAGTACAGCTGTGGAGCTGGATCCCCCACCCCCTACTAAACAGGGGGACGGAGTCTAAAAAGGCCTGCAGAATGATAATTACATTATTGTTGTTGGAGCGACTGAATGTGGATCACCACTATCATAGCACCGATCTGTTGCACATTACAATATAAATGGCTCTTCTGTATTCAATTTACAAATGCATTTTCTCACATCACAGATCATTTTGGTGTGTCTCAAGAATTATGCACGAGAGCAAGAAGGGAAACTGAGCAGAGAGACTCCTGTGGCAGACCTGTGTGACCCTTAAAGTACATGTACATTTATACTGTCATAAAATGTACTATGTTTCTGCCCACTTTCACAAAACTATTATAAAAAAATATGGGTCAAAATAAAAATTGCTGTTCTAAATTACTATTCTGTATACCATGGTCTCGTTGAGCATTCCCATCATGCTGCGTGTAGCCACTGTTAAGTGCCCAGATGTTGTTCTCCAGTACAATGCCAGTCAGTCTCTGCCAAGCCCCCTTCTCCAGCCTTCTCAGCAGACAGGGATTTCCTCACGATGAGAGCCAAAGCGTCACAGCCCAGCGATCAAGGGCCTGCCATCTGTGACTGAGGCAGATTTACAGCAGGAGCTAATCCACACTGTCAGATCACTTTCTGCTCCATCTTGACTTCCTACATATCCATAACCACACATACTATGCTACCAACAGGCACACACTTGATTTATTTATAACTTCCTAACAATGTCTCTTTGCAGAATCAACGTTGACGACAGAGACCAACCTCGGAATGAAATTTAACTTTGCCCTTTAGACGACATGATCTCATTCTGTTCAGCCAAACTGAAAAAGTAAGTTAGGTCGATTATGTGTGAAGAAATTAGAAACCCCAATGTGTCACTGAGCTATATGCCCTGGTGCACATCATTCACATAGAATAGGGCCATTGTACACTTAGTGTCACACAAGCTCTCCTAAACTTGAAACACGCCCTTCCATATCCTTTCTCTGTCTAATACTCAGGTCTTCTTAACCTCTGATATCAACATCTCTGTGTTTTGACTCTAAGCTTTAAAACAAGAGCACACAGGCCTTAAGATAACAAACAACTGCTAGCGTATATAGTAAATCCAATTTGCTCATTTACATAACCAGGACAGCTAAATGTCAATGGTCTTTATTAACTGCATATAGCAAACATCTGTGTGGAAGTGCAGTAACTCTGAAGATTCCTTAGTCTCCCCATAGACACATGGTTAAAGGAAGAGAAATGTGGGCGGAGCTATAAGCATATATGCCTGAACAGCACATTTTCACTCTGAGCAAAAATTAAAACAATGCATGGCCTTTTTATGCCTGTGTTAGTCTAATTGGAAAGAGCACTGTGTTTTCTGCTGCCCTTGCTCTCCTAGGACATCCAGCCACAAAGGATTTATATGTGGCACCAGTCCCTAAAGAATGGGAATGCTGTGGCATCATAAGGAACATCAGCTTTAGGAATAGTTGCAGGGAAAACAAGGAAAAAACGAATAAGTAATGTCTTTAGTTGACTGCCACAACCAAATGCAAAAAATATATATGTATTCTGCTTTAGGTGAGGTTGTTTGGGGAATTCCCAGTGCCGGCACCTATAACGGCAGAAGGATTTACAGAACAGAAGCAGGCCAGGGAATTACTGCGGAGGTGACCCAGAAATCCAGGGGCAACTTTGTTTTAACAAGCCAGGGAAAGTTCCACCACTTTCGCAACTGTGCCTCAACCACAAAAAAGAGCCATGTGCCACAGAAGAGCTAGTCAAGAGGAAATTAAATGTTACAACGCGTGGGAATGGTCCAGTCGGAGAAGGACAACAGAAGCTAAGGCAGTTGGAGCAAAAGTATGAGGTATAGAGTCAGCAATTTATGCAATTCTTATATAGTTAGGTTTATTGGCTTAAGTTTATTGGGGAACAAAACTGGACTAGTCAATTAAACTTGCAATTTAGCAATAATGTTTGAAAGCTATGAATGAATACAGAATGTTTAGCAAAACAGCACAAGTTAAAAATTAATATGATTTGCAATTATAACAATGCAATTGTATGTTTTTACCTCCTCTCAAGAAGCCAGCATTTGATCAACTAAAAAATATAATTGGCACTTGGTGTAATCATTACATCTAGTCATTACTGATTTACAAAATAAAGAAGAGAATGGGTCTAAGTACAAAAACGAATCCTCGTTTTGTGGAAATGGTGTATAACAAATGATGCTAATTGTATTATAAAAAGTGCCCCACAAAGATTCAACAAATATTAAACAAACAAGATATTGATAGACACTCAACTGAAAAACGGCTAAACCCAGTGTGTTACAGTCAATAGACATAAATATCTGAAAGCATTTAAACCTAAACAGCTTGCCTCTTGCATTTGGCATGTTAGCATGTCCAGTGCACTCTGGTCGTTAACATATTTGCAGTGCAGCGAACAGAAAGCTTAATTGTCCCTAATTGCTGGGCTAAATATGTTCTCTAATGATTTGCTTCAGATCTGCTACTGCCTTTTGCGCAATTTCCCGGCTGCTGGCTTCATTATCCCTGCCTCCTTGGAACAAAGCGTCTTCACAGGCTGGCCCTCTTTTTTCAGCCACAACACAGACAGTGAGTATGTGTGTGAGAGAGTAATGGCTCCCGCTCATAGGGAGCACAATAGAGCCCCTTTGTCAGGGCACCGGAGTTAAAGTGATTAGAAAACCAAATCTCTGCTTAGAAAGAGTGTTAATTGACCACAGTTCAGTCTTCCTAATCAGCCCATAATAAATGAGCATTCCAGACACTTTGTCACTCTTTGCACCGATGTTTTGGTTTTGCAAGGTCTGTTTTTGGTGTTCTTGTTTGTTGTAACAGCTGCTACTATTGTCCAGCTCCTCCTCCTGTTTATCTCCATGTGCCTTAATCAGTTATTAAACCCTATTAAATAAGAACACTCTGCTTTACACAAACAAATCAACACACAATGTATTGTATTATCCCTGAGAAAGAACTTATCTAAAAATATTATGGTAACACTTAAGAATAACTACATAATATCTCCAAAACATTAGTTAATCAAGCCCAGGTGAATGAAGAAGGCAGGCAGGAGTAATGTTCAGTGAACCATGCCAAATCAATATGCAATTATAATAGTAAAGAAGTACAGTAAAGAACTATAAAACCTATGTAGTGAGGAATTTCATATTTATTATTACCAAACAAACATCATTGTTTGTTCAAATACAAAACAAATTTAGAATAAAAATGAATTTCACTTCGATATAAACAGTTTGCATTATTAATTTCGAACAGTAAAATGCTATTCTGAAGTACTACCTTAGTGTGCATCAGCACTCATCTGCTCATACTTATCTGTAGTGCCTCAATGTGAAGTGGTGCATCAATAGAAAACGGCTTGTATGATGTAATATTAGAAGTGTGCAGTGCTGGGTCCTGACCTGTGTCTGATGAGGGGCATTTGCGGATGGTGAAGATTGAAGACAGGTCGTCCTCCTCCTCGGGCAGCCCCTTCTGGAGCCGCTGCAGTTTCCTCAGGCTCTCACTGCGCTGGTGCTTCATGGAGCGCACATGCTGGATAAGGTTGAGCTTGGCCTTGGTCGAGTAGTTACACAGCACACAGTGGTAGTAGCACGCATCACCCTCCACTGCGTTTTCATGCTGCTGGAGGTGCTGCAGGAGGGAGAGACACATACATAAAACCAGGTTATTGCAGATGGCAGATAGCTGGCTAGGCACCACTGGCTCACTTTCACTCACACAGTTGGCAAATGAACAAATCAATTCCCAATCACAGGGCTGTTGTTTAACATCCAGACCTCTTCACTTCAGGACAACTGTTTGAACTGGCCACTTTGTCTGCGCGAGTGTGTGTATCAGCGGGCTAACAGGCCAAGAGAGGCCACGCAAACCTCCAAGGCCCAGAGGCTGAATGGGAACACCACCAGCCCCCTTCAGAAGCCCCGGGCCCAGCCTCTCAGACGGAAAGGCAGCATTGATCCCCTTCACTCAACACAAGCCTCTCGTCTCTAAAAAGGAAACTCCAAACATCTGCCTGTTTCACGCATGGGATGCTAAATATTGATCAGGGCGCGTTAAATCCCGACTCTCTCTCTTTCACTAGTGGAGGAAGCCAGGCCCTGGATGGTGGCGCAGGTGGGGGACTGAGCGCTCTGAGAGACAAACTGGAACATTCCACAACAGGAGGACAACCTTCTGAGGAAAGGAAATCAGCAGCGGTATTGACCTGTCAAGCCCAGTGCTCTTTCTAAATACACTTGGACAGGCGTATTCCAGGCTCACCAGCCCGCCCTGCGCCGCATCACAACATGGCCCACACCCTGCAGTGACAGCATACCACCACAAGCTCTTGTCACACCACACAGATCCAGTCTAATTACCTCCTGCATGGCTCAATCAATGATGCAAGTCCAACACAATATGGCTAAGGCCTGTGCGCACTACACGAGTATTGACCATTATCCTAAAGCATCACACTGATTGTTTCTGCATGTGGACAATATAAAGGGCCCAATCCCAGTATGCCTCGCGGTGTCATGTCTGTGCAGAACTCACTCCAGGTTGAGCTGTGGAGAGAGGCACATGTAATCAATGTCAATCACTAGAAGTTCTTTTAAGTTTTTTTTCATTGTTGTTTGATTTGAAGGTGGTTACAAACACAACAGCAGGCGGTCAATGCAGTTTATTGTATATGTTGATTGTAATTATTCTGATAAGGTTAACATTTTAAAACAAATATGATATATATTGTCTGAGCATCAAATGTGAAACGCATTTATGAACTATAGCCATAATGTTAATTTTACCCTTTATTAAAAATGCCAAATTAGCATGAAACACATCTCATCTAAAGGGGCATACCATTTTCTATAGTACAATTTACCAGGGAAGCTGGTAAAAGCAAAGGTAACATTAGACCTTTAACCGCATTAAGTCTAAATCAGGTGTTGACAAGACCATGAAAAAAGTCATAATAACGTTATACCACTCTGAAATGCTCTTGTCCATTCCTACCCATGTTTAATTTTCAGGCAATATTGTAATATTGCTTTGGGGCTTCCAAGACTATTGTATTTCCTTCTCCTCGGTTTCATATTTCTCACTTCTACACCTAAAATGTGCATTAAGACAGTGCTTCCAGAAAAAAAGAATAGGATTTTTTTCTACAGTTTTGTGAGCCCCTTTGCTCGGTGTAATAGAGTTATTAGGTGATTTTAAAAGGTTGGGTGTCTGTGCGTGCTCTCGTCTCTCTCCTCATTTGAAGGCATGCATGATGTCATGAATAGGTGCTGCTGCTGGATATTGTTAGAGCCCTCCTCCTCTTCCTCCACAGCCCCTTTTACATCTGAGGTAAGCTAAGATGCTTGAGAGGCAGATTCAGTTATAGACAACACCAAATCCATCATGCAAACTGCTTTTAGTCAGGCCACATGTTTCAAATTAAAATAAGAAGGCTCCTCCTACTTCAAAAATCTACCAGAAGACAAGTTTTAAAAAATGATAGCACCTGAGAGGAACTTCAAAGCCGGTCTCTGGAGGTAGGAAAAAAAGTCCTGGGAGTTTTATTGTTTCTCATAAAAAGCACAAGGTTTATATAGGAGTGAACTTGAGACCGGCTGCCCCACAATTGCCCATAATTCACTATAAACCTGGCCAAGAGTGGAGTCTCTACAGGGCTACAGCTGGCCCACCCCACTGCGTGAAGCCTCGCTCTGCAATGTCAAACAGCCACACCTGTAAAGCAGCACTTTCACTGCTGTGCACTGGACACAACCTGGACAGCGGGGGCTAATTCTGCCTCAGTAAAACTGGATAGAGACAAGATAAGCAGAGGTAATATTAAATAGAATGACAGAAGAAGCCTGGTGTATCAGACAGCTGGAAAAATACAGTGCAAGATTTACAGATACAAAAGAAAAAGTACACATACACATTATTGTATTTAAAAAAATGCTCAGTACTATCTGTTACTGAAAATCCATTGAAATATTTGATTTTAAAGCTTTCTATTTATAGTTAAAACTAGTAAAAATGGGTTTATTAGGACTTTGGTCAGAACATTTTTTTTTACAAAAAATATTATTACTTCAAGATGATAAGAAAAAATATTTAATCCACGACTTAGCTTCACTGTATTTTGTACAATAATGCAGTACATTGAGTTTCTTGTGCCACACATTGTGTGTTAAGTAAACTGTAGCCTAATATATATCTTTCACCGTTTCATGTAAAAACTTAAAAATAAGCCAAAAGCACCCTCACATTTGCATCCCTCCACTTTCACACACCGGTAAATGCTGTGTACACTTTGAAATATAATAAGGACTGGGACAGGACCTGGGTCTGTTTCATATGAATCTGCAATGAAGCCCCTGGTTGATAAATCACATCCAACTGGAGTGCAGGAATTTGGCAGCTTAATGAAAAAATCATGTTGGACCGGGAGAGGATTTTGGTCGGCATGGCTGAGGGGTTTGTAGCGCCCTACGGAGGCCCCAACAGGAGGGGAGCTGTGGGGCCGAGGGGGTAGGAGCAGGCCCAGGGTACTGTGGCATGGGTTCAATACCACTAAGGCCTGGGAATTGATAACAGATGTATAGTGGATTCAGCTGAGCAAGTACAAACGCGTGACTGCTTAGTATACACTGCAGGATATACTGATGTGCTCAGCAGCAATTGACCATGGAAGATGTGGCGTTCGCATGAGAAGGCGTCATATCGTGTGTTATTGGATTTAATAGACATACAATATAAACTGCTGTGGATTCCTAATGCATGAGAGATATGACTTTGTTACACTTCAAGGCAAATAAGAATATGTCAAAAAGTCCTTAGAACACATGCAGAGAAATAAAGTTAGAAAAATTCTTCGTAATAAAACTGGATAAGAAATTACACATTATGAAAAAAATATAAACTCAAATGTCACAAACACAGAATTAGTTAAAACTGACAGAAACAGACAGAAATAAAATGGCCACAGACACACAGACAAAATAGAAGTAAATTTGGTTTGTCAAAGTTTGCTGTTCTGGATAAAATAAAGCCTCATATTTACTTAGTTTGTACTTAAATACAACAGCCGTGCCCTGGTTTAACTCCACAGAGATATCATTTAAATCACTGCTGCACTCTCTGTGGAGGCTGCCGCATTGCCCTGAGTCTTTTTCAGGTAAAGAGGCACTAGGACAGTGTGGGCACCACCCCGGCCCCTCTCTCCAAACTCCACTGTGCCCTCCGACCTCTGAGTGGGCTGTACCTGCTCCTATCACTAACGGTAGCCACCCACAGCTCTGCATACATCTGCATTTCCATCCACTTAAATGCAAAGTAAAAGTGCACCTTTAACACCAAACACTGTGGTCGCTGAGAGCCCGTCGAGTGCAGGATAGAGGTGGGTATATTACTGGAAGGGTGGATGGGAGGCAGCAATCCAAAAGAATGGCTCCCAATAGAGGCATATCATATACTGAGTTATTATACATGCAACAACAACCTACAAAAATAGACATCAAGTAGATCAGATACAACTGAACAGCCACACAGTATTATGATCAGTGGCATTTTTCTACCATTAAATTGCTGTGTGGTTACTGCAAAAGGAAAGCAGTAAAGGGATTACACAGACATAAAGTATTAAAAGAAATTGCAATAGAGTGCTGTACAAATGCTCTGATTCTTTCTCTGTGAAAATGAAAATCTTCGAGTTCAGGGGTCCATGATCTTTCCATTTAGCCACAAAACCATTATATCTCAACTGAAACTACTTATATTTTATTAAGGTCAGTAGTTTTTACAGATTAAACAAACAAACACAATTCTGAACTTTGGCTCTGAACCTCCAACATCGTTCACACCAACATTTCTACAATATCCTCCTCTCAAATCAGCAAATGCTTTTTTCATTGCCATTTGAGACAGAAACCTATTCCTGGATACACATTTGTTAAAAAAGGCAAGCAACACCTTGGTTATTTAAACTTAATGATGTCATAGCAGCAATTATACCCTGTGAGGTAACTGTTTCATTCTGTAAGCAGACAATGTAATCTAGCTCTTGGGTTGAAAAATCACACTGCAGCCAAAGGGAGCTGAAAACACCCTTGCGTGACTTTGGAGTCCTATCTCATCTCAATATAACTGAATCCACGGAAAAGTCAAGTGATAAATACAGCATATGCAGTTGCTCAATGTCTCATCCTGATAATAAATCAGGATTAGTGTAAATTTAGGGACTGGTGACGATCATGTTTAGGGTTACAGTGCAGACAATGGAAATATTTCAATGTAATGACTTCTTTGTTCCTAGCAGCAGGGTATACGAACATGTGCGCACATTTGTTGGGGACTTGACACTCATAAATCTGCGCCGTGGGATTCTCCTGGAACGCAAGCAGGTTATTTCACCGTGAATGGATCCAGTGTGCTTCTGCAGCTCAGGCCAGTGCAGTCTGCAAGTAATATGCACATCACCTCCAACCACAGAGGTGTAGAGACTGCTATGTATCAATGAACAAGCACACATCTCAATCTTCTTCAAAGTAAAGATGTGGAAGAAGAAGGTACTGTTTACTTTAAGCAGACATCTCAGACTTCCTGCTCAGGATCCCCCTGTCTCTTCTCCTTTACTTGTCTTAATCCCTGTCACCTCCCCTGCATCCTGTAGCGACGTCTCAAAGCCGGTAATGCACTAAGTTGCTTCCTCCTGTGCCTCGAGTTGTAATGATCCATCACTAGTGGTGAATAAAACCAGGCTGCATATTTGTCTCTGGGAGGCGAGGTAAAAACCAAACGGACCTCAGTTGTAATGGAGGGCAGCGGGGTGAAGATAGATCACTATGTGAGTCCTCAGAGAGCTAGACTTAACACAGGCCTATGTAACAAAGCAGCCATGGAGGGTGTAAAGAGATACTTAAAGACAATGCGGCTACCAGTGCTCCACACCCACCACTCTGACTTACTTTAACATTAAATAAAGCAATAATTATTGAATTCCTTTTGAATGAGTAAGATGCACGAAAGTAAACAATGGTAACATAATTGCAGAGGGAAGGCAATCAATGCAGGCAGTCATTTGGGCCATGTTGATTGTGTAGGCTGCAGCACTTTAAGTGTGTATGGGGCACGTTTGTGTAGCAGCTGCAAATCGGACGTGAACTAACACAAGTAATGCTGTGACAAGGAGTTGAGTAATACACTCTCCCATACACATGCATGGAACAAGAGTCGGGTAATCCCTCCTTCAATAATGACCCTCGGTTCAAAACAATAGCTCTCAATCAGCTGATCAATGCGTCCACATAATTCATGTGTGGCCCTATCTCTGAAAGAGAGGAGAGAAGGGGAAGCAGCCAGTGCAGGCGCTGCAGAGATCAATGCCCTGTGTGGTGATAACGAGCCCGGGCCTATGCCCACAGGAGCCTGCTCTGCTGTCTTGGCTCTCTCTCATTAAGAACATTTGGATAAGCATGACCATACATACATAATGTGCACTTGTAATGGCAGCCTGATAAACACATCTCCCCTTTCCTAATGAGCGGGCCCCTGCTTATGTGACACAAAGCCATGTCTCTAAACAGGCAGGAAATGATGTCAGACCCCAAACAAGAAAAAAGAGGAAAGCAAATTAACAGCAAGCTGTTGCCCTCCTCTTTCAGTAGCTAATTAACAGCTTAACCTCCCGGTGCTTTTATGAAAGCCATGCTGGGAGGAGCTTGCCAAAATTGCAGTACAATAAGACAACCTGCAGGAGGCGAGAGCAGGGTGGAGCCATGGGGGTACCCAAACAACTGTTCAACTGCTTGACATCCACTGGCAGAGTACCATCTGGAGCTGAATGAGGCAAATCAGGACCTGCCCATGCCATTCACTTTATCACACGCTGCACTGTCAACAGGCCTCCATTTTGACCAACGGTGACAATAAAGACATTATTAAGAAGACGTTTCACTACAGATATGTCGTTATCACTAGTTATGTCGTACTGTGGAAACACATTATAACTTTTCCTACAAAATTACCTTCAAATGAAAGTGAGTGAAATGCTGTTCTGGTACCAAACAGCAGCATAATCAAATGCTCTATGCTTTACCTCCATTTGTGCATACTATTCACCGGGGGAAATTGTGGCCTGTTCTAATGTCACTGAATCACCTTCTATCTACTTATAATATAAAAACTAAAACCCCAGTTTAAATGTCAGTTGTGTCTAATATGACAACAATGTGATCCTGAGTAACATTCCCAGAAGACTATCTACAAGTTTGTTACACCAAACAGAGAAGGTTTAGACTATAAATCAAATGGAAGTGTATGTCTCTGGGAATTGAAGGCAAATTCCAGGAATGCATGACAGGCACCATTCTGGCCGCCGCAACAACTGTATAGGACTGTTAATGGCAAGAATGGAGTACAAAAATCCCATTGGTAGTTAATACTTCTGCTAACATTTTGGCCTTGGTTCAAATATAAAACTGAGAACAATCTCCTCAAGCATGTATTATCAGGTTTTCACCGCTGGCAATCTCAGTTTGGTATTGTAAATATTTTATTGCCATATAATTGGTCACTGCTTCAGGCTACATAAAATGAAGCAATGCATATTTTTCTAACTAAGCTGTATTCTTGTTATGTAAAATGTAAATATTTTATGCCTTTTGGAATTTCATTAGGACTAAGATGTGCTCAGCTGGTGTCAATATTTAACATAGCCATGTGTATAAACATTATAGTTCTGAGAGAAAAAGCAGCTTTTTAGAGAGGTCTTTAAATTCAAAATTAATAGGAAGGGTCGAGTGGATTTGAATACAAAGAGCAGGTCTACATATGAGCACATTTGCATAGAACATGAAACTACGGTTGAGGGTTCTTTAAGCAATTCACCGCACAATCCATCCCACCAGTGTTCCCCATTGAGCTTTTTATACTGCAGTAAATGAAATGCTTTACCTTCCAACAGAGCAGAGAGGTTTCAAGTGGCACGAAAAATACCATTGGGTCGAGCATTTGAATAGCGGTGCACTTTTAGGGTCAAGAAGAACTTAGCACCAAAATCTGAAATATTTAGTCTTATGTAAAAACAGGAGCTATTTCCGTGTGTGTAATGGAAATTGAAAAGGCACGGATGCTTCCAATGTCATTGAAAGATAATTTGGATTTTTTTCAGCCCAAGACCCTGGTAGCCTCTGACCTATGCCCACGGGGAATAATGCACTTCTGGTGAAAAATGGTGATCTTTGCCGTGCCCCCCTCTTTCCCATCAGCAAAAACCAAATCTATCACTAATACATATAGAGCTGCGCAACACAGATTTCCTAACAGGGTCATTCCGTTGGGCGTGCTCATTAGCAAAGAAAAACCTACCTCCACTTTCTATAAAAATGGAACAAAAGTGTTCATTGATCAACCTGGTCAATTAACAATCAATAACCTAAACCTTCATCATTCCCAGCGCAGCGTAATTGCAGCTGAAATATAGTTGTCATCACTAAAAATCAAACACGGCCCGGGCTAATTGGAGCAGGCTTATTGCTGCAGTCATAAAGGCAAAAAGCTCTGCACTGGCCCACAAAGACTGGCTCTGAGCGCTTACTGGATGCTACAAAAATAACTGCCCACGCCATTAGCCAGTGTCATCACTGAGGTCACTGTGCTGGTTGTCCATGTGGGGACATCTGAAACAGGGCAGCACCCAACAAGAGCTTGTTGTGTTCCTCAGTAAAACTTGCACATGTAAGTTACACAATTATATTCAATTCTTTTTTCCTGGGACAACTTGTGATTTGGATCTAATGCATTAGATGACTCTTCCAATTAAACAATTTGTTGACCTTTATGTTAAACACTGTCCAAAAGGAGTGCTCTAATTTCCCAGAGAGCATGATAAGACGGTTAGGGAGGTGCTGAAGCAGAGCCAAGCCTGGAGCAACTATTTTACGCCCACTGTTTTCAAATGGATGTAACATTCTATAACAGTCTCTTCAGCAGTGAAAAGTCTGTTAAATTACATTTTTTGATTCATCAGTAAATCTTACAAAAGTGTCAGTCTAATGAGTAGTTTTAACAAAACAAAAAAGCATAATACAATGTTGTAAGTAGAGCACCGCTCTGCTCTGAAGCAGGTTTGTGCTGCCGTGGCGACAGGGTTTGGCAGAAGAGCAAGGGGAAGTATATCGTAGAACACCTCTGACTTGCTCTCCGCTCTTCTCTCTCTCAGTGCATTCCCAACCAAAGCGCCGGGGGCGCCATGCTTGTAAAGAAACCACAGGCTTTTGAGTGCCTCTTGTATTTACAAACGGAGGCATGTTGGAATCAAAGGCATTACCACATGACACAACACATTAAACAGTTGACAGATTGAGGATTTATAGAGAGCAGATAGTGGCTGAGGTAAACAGGAAAGAGCTATAGTCGCATTAGTTACTCACAGCTGTATGAGAGTTAGAGCACGACTTACCCAAACCAAAGCAGACCCCTCCTCCTGTGTGGTGTACTGTAGTACTCCAGGTGGAGGCACATATCACTTTCCCATCTACTTCCTGTTTCTCTGTCTCCACCCCCTCACTGTCTCTCTGTGCTCTAAAACTGATTCTGTTCTCAACCTTTTGAAGAGCTTCTCATTACCCAATCTTCTAAAAAATTCAAATCTGCAGTTAAAGATTTTTTTCCTTCCCATCGTCTGTCCCGTGAATGTTCCGTTGTGTTACTGCCTCACCTCAGTTTTTATTTCACCCTTATCAGCAGGGACCTAAAAATATAAATGATGAATGGAATATGATATTTTAAAGTCTTATCTGTTCATACAGGGGAATAATAGGGTAGTTAATCCTGGAGATCCGACTCAAATTGATTAATCAGCACATGCAGACAATCAAATAAATGATTAATATTCCCCAGTCCTGTGGTCAGACAGTTGGCCCTGAAACCATCAGTAATAATTCAGTGAGCCTTGCAGACCACAGCCTGCAGTCAGCCGGCCTCACTCAGCACCACCTCTCTGATGTTCACTCTTGCACTACCGCGCACGCCCAGCAGGAGGAATCTACTGTCTGTCTGTGCAGCAACGGAGGCATAGACAAAAGACAGTGCTGTTGATGGGATAGCATAGAATTATCTTACTAGATTTTACATACAGTTATAACTTCCTCGAACCTGTACTGTACTGGATCTTAAAGTTTGAGTCACAGTGGCTTTTTTTATTGTTGTCGTTCATCAACTTTTGCACAGTATTTTACGTCAGTTTCTAACTAGCCTGCCCCCGAGACTCCTGTGCTATACAGCCATGGGGAAAGTGTCAATATAAATGCATTCATTTTCGATCCCAATAGCCTCCCACAGAGGTTAGCCACATCCTTCTCCTTCTGTATGGTTGACCAGAGATAAAGTTGGAATCATACAATACTGCATGTGGCCCCAATAGAAGCATAAATGGCAATGTTCAACAAGATATACACCCATATACTGTATGTTTATTGAGCTTTTGAGTGGCAAGGGGTAACTTGTGGGCGTGGAATCTGTGCCCTCTGTCAATACTTGGAGACTTGAGCATTTGGACTGTGACTTTAAGCACCTTGTATAAACTTAACATTAAATATACACTATAGTTAATGCAAGTACTTCATATCCAAATCCCTGTTGTGCTGGCCTTTGGTTGTTCTGACTGGTTTGCTCCCCGGTTGGGATGACCACTGCTACCACGACCACGACACCCTATCTCTTCTCTTGGCTGGTATATTTTAACATAGCCCCTGGGCTTTACAACAACCATTTACAATCCATCTCAAAGACAATGACCTTGGGGGAGTGTAGATGCTAATATCAGTGTTGCAGCTATAACATATTTTCATAACCTTTAACTACTGTTTGGTAACTTTCGACCTTCTACTTGCTGCATTACAACTGCATGAACGCTGGGCTCAAGTATAAGTGGCCATTCGGTGTTGTAGCTTTTTGTCCTTGATAAGTGTGAGTAGTGAATAGTGGCAGTTTTATTTTAAGTGTCACTTTGATCTGGGCTCCTGCTCCACTGTTTAGAAATCCATCGTACAAATATTTAGCAGAGAAAATGGCTGGTGTGGAGTGTCTCTGTGCTGATGTGTGAATGAGGCCACCACAGACCTAAAGCTTATAGACCTCGGGCTGCATCTATCATATCTGCTGCTGCTGCTACTGTGTCTCTGCCTATTGTGTGGCCATGCAGAGGGCGCAGCCAAGTGCAACAATAAACACTCAGCGTTTACTAGGCATGACAGATAGTAGAGCAGAAAACACCAACACAAGCATTTGTTTAAAACTACTACATTACACTATGGGGGTTTGGCTTGTATTGACTGGAATGTGGAGATCTGGTACTACTGGGTTTGAATGCAACTTTAAGAAGGGGTTTACAGATCCAAAACTAGGGCTGCAGGGTTAATAGTAATTAAACCGAAATTACATTTTGAATGAACATAATTAGCAAATTGCAAAGGCTGTAATTAAGTACCTCCATGAACAACAAAATATCCTCTATTTTCCTGCATAAAAACTGCTAAATATAGATTAGATCTGTTCAAGCATGTTCTGAAATACATGTGATTCTTGTGTTAGTTTGTTGGTTCATAGACTTGTTTGGATAACTTTCCAAAACCGTTAAGCCCAGATTCAAACCCATAAGGAAAAGCGCTGATATGTACATGTTTTTTTTTCTCTACGCAGGGGATAGTTGGTAAATGGTTGGTAAATCTCATAGTACAATAGCAAATCCATCTCTTACAGCCAGTTAAATACATTTTAATTGATACCATATTTGGCTTGAAACTCTTCAGTAGGACTAGATTCTTAGCTCTATACACTAACATCCACCAGCTGTGACCTTTACTCCTCAAATTCTACCACTACACAAAATCTTTTCATTTGGGCCACTGATAAATAGTAATGACATTCTTTTTCCGAATTGTTATATTGTCTATAGTAAATAAGCATTACATGGAGGACGTACGTAGTATTAGCAGTTGTACCGACAGAAGCACTGAAAAGGGAGGGATTTGCTGGTCATGACACAAGTTACTATTTTCTTCCAGTAGCATGCATACTTTATATAATTACAAATATTATTATTGCTTTTTACATAGAATTGTGTACGATCATAACAGAAACAGGTTGAAGATGGACTCCACAGACTGCTGCATAATGATGTGTGTTGCTTAATGTAAGTTGTCAGTGCGAGTGGTCTGTCAGTGTACAGTAAGAGCAGTGGAAGTGTGTGTCTGTGGGCAGAGGAGGGGGCGAGGGGGTGAAGGGGGCTGCTGGTGGACCGGCTTGTCGATCGATGCAATGATTGGCAGTTAATGGCTTTTCCGGTTCTGCCTTGGTAACCCTGGTCTGATGGCTGTTGCTTCTGATCAGAGATGGCAGATGGGCTTTGATTTTTGAATAGAAACCCGTGACTTTGTAGAGATGGCTTCATCTTGTTAAATCATTCAAAGTTATGTTTAATGCTTGGAATAGTTCTATATTTTTTAGATAAGTTCTGATCATTAGTACTTTTATGGTTAAAGTTTAAAGTTTTACACGAGATGGAATGTTTGATCAAAACAATATGTGCATGGCTGGACAAAAAAGAAAGCAAAAGATTTTCAGATTTGCACTGTATCTACAGATGCAAAAAGACTACACACCCCAGTGACATCAGTAAAAATAGCACTCCATTTATTAAGATGCTTTCTCTCTCTCTCCCCCTCTCTTGCCTTGCAAATTAATACATTGATCATTTGAATAATTATTTGCATTCTAGATCTCTCAAATCCTTGTTCAACTTTTAACAGCTCCCCAAGTTTGTGTTTAAACAGTAGCTCCACAGACAGCGCTTATGGTTCAAATTATTTCAACATGACTGTTCCAACCTAACAGGCATAAATTAAGGAAATTCCTATCTAGTGACAGAGATTGGTCATCTGAAGCAGGCACGCTAAGTTTGAATTATTCAGTGGTGCTTAATTTTAAGGACAGTGTTGACTGAATGTGGTGACATGAAAATGTTTTCTAAGCTAAGACAAAGCAGTGAGTGCTTTTTGTGCATCTGAGGAGATCTGTGAGGCTCAGGGTCTTTGTAAATGAACATGGGATTGAAAAAGAACTTCATAAGCCACAAATGTGTGGAAGTGCTTACAGAGAACAAGAGCCAAAACTTCAATGGTTTGCTTTCAGCAACTCTGCCTTGTAAAAAGTCCTCAGACGGACTAACCCTGAGGTTGCCACATAAAGGAGCAGCAGAGGTGAAGGTGAGGACCACTCTGTCTATTCTGGGCATCAGTTTGTCATGGAGGAATGCACAGGCCATAAAGTATCTGTGCCCTTGAAAAGCTCAAGAGCATTCTTGTCCCTAACTCTTAAAGCTGTCTCTCTCACACACACTCACTATCACTTTCCTCCCGCTTCCTCCCCCTCGCTCAGCTCCTGCAGCGAGTTTAAAGTAGAACACAGGTGTAGAAGACAGTACCCGTGGGAAAGATAACATTTGGGAACATTCCTCGGGTTAAAAAGGAACTTTTCTCCCCATATTCTTCATCTAAGCTACTATGTAATTGCTTTGTTTCCAAGACTTTGCCTCGTTCCCCTTTGCGGCTCCAACCCACACTCCCTCATCAATGTCTCTTACATCACTGCCAAGTCATTTCCATACAATCATTTAAACAAGACGTTCACGTCTCTGCAGCTTTTATATTGTAATCTTTCCATCTTAACTAGTCGTTGTATTCAATAAAAACTATGATGAGAAAACAAGGTGCAAAATGATCTTTACCAGAGGCTCCAATAAAAACACATGACACCCTGGGCTGCTCCACTTAATTACAAAAGGATGAAACCTTTCTCGGCTACATCTGGAGAAATCATTGTCTGCACAATGCTGATAGATTTATAACTCCCGGTTCTAGCCCAGACTCCAGCACATAGCAATTAGGCAAAACACGGATGAACATAGTGCTGTGAAAGGGCTATTCTGCTGCACCACTAAAGAAGAGGCCTCTAAGTCTATAGACATCACATAAAACATGTGGCCCACAAAATAGTCCCCAGCACAGATATTCTCAACTCAAGTTGGCACAGTCACCAAATATAAAGATAACTTCCTCCAGAAACTGTAGCAGTTTTCATATTCCACAGTGTTATAATCACTGAATTACTGAAGGTAGTTTCTGCACTGATGGCATTTCATTATCAAGAGGAAAATCCACAACATAGTAGTGATTTAGATCCATGATCACACAAAAAATCTGAGCACCAATTGTATGTATTTTTCCTGCTTCCAATAACTTTAACCTGTATTGGCCTATAGAATGTAGCCATAAATGTCTAGTATTCTGTACTTTATCATGTTTGTTCTTTACATCAGTATTCGTGAGTTAATTAATGACTTTGTGCTCAGGTGATCTGGAACCTACATGGACACTAATTTTACTAAAGTTTGAATGCCAAATACATGTGTTCACAGAAATAGTCAGCTAATAACAAATAATCATGGGCCTAATATCAAAGTAGAATCATATGTGATTGAACTGTATTCTAAAACATCAAGTGAAAATAAAAGCAGAACATACTGTTAGTTCATTGGTATGTTTAAACGACAATAGCTCCTTTACTAGTGAATACATTCTGGATGCTTTTGTTTCTGGGGTCACTTTTGTCCGTGTCCAGGCACAGATAAATGTGCCTGGAGAGAGACAAAAGCACTGCCTTGTGACCGCTGTAAGCATTAAATCCCTGCATTATACTCAGTTTTCTCAAATGTACAAATACCATACTCCTCCCTATTCTTTTTGGTGTCACACGTCAGACCAACCCTCAAAGCTGCTGCAGCTGTGTTACAGGTCGGAGCATTGGGATCTTCCCTCAGTCTTCTCCAGAGGTAAAAAGCAAAAGTTGTGAAATTCTTGCACACTGCCAAACAGTGAGCCCCTCTGCCCCCTCACAGACCTCCTCTCTGTATTGTTACATTCTATTCTTTCTTCTTCCACTCACCACTCTACGTAGCTCTAATGTGTTTGACATGGGTTAGAGCATACAACTTCCCACAGGCAAATTCTACAGCACAAAGGAAAGTTGGATTAGGTGACAGAACTGAGTAGGTGTTACAGAGGCCTATGGAGACTTAGCTCTTCTTATGAGTGATGTCAGTTTTTGATCACATGCAAAGTGAAAGTTTTGATCAAAATGTGTATAAACGGCGATTAATAAATGATGTAATTGATGGAGTTCAGATGCCTGCTGTCATGTGGCACTTGAGAGGCAGGCCTGCTCGGCTCTGTGTGTATGTGCATTAACACGCTGGTGCATGTGAGAGGAGAGAATGGGCTGTCTCCCAGGATGTGCTGCAAGCGCTTTATTAGAGCGGTAGTACCAGTAAATCAGAGCTCAGCCCTTCCTGGAATTGCTGCAACCTTTCCCACTGAGCACTATTACTGAACAATCATAGGCCAGCCATGATAATTAGCAGAGTATCTATTCACCCAACCCTCCTGTCGCCCCTTCTCATTCTGCTGCTGCAGCCTCCATCCCTGTCCACTTCTTAAACATGTCTGATGGGGAGTCTGGCGCCCACTGGACCTCCTTTTTACCTGGCACAATTTTACAACCTCAGTTCCCAAAAATCAGCTATGATATGATGCCAAATGTAACTAAAAACAACATGCAATCATCTGGAAATCTGGAACTAGCCTTTCATTTCAATATGTAACTTTTTCATTTGCATATATTTCGTTTAATGACTTAACATCCAATACAAAATCTTGCACACAGTCACTTTATATGTGCTCCTCCATATCTTTCTATTCCTTTTGTCATCAGTTATCACCATCAATTTGTTCTGCCTCCCAGTATAAAGTATTATCATTATATTTTGCTTTAAGATGGCACGGCTTGTTCTGTTTCTCAAAGTTTGAACCCATTAGGATCCACTGATTATACCTTACTTATTGTATAACAGGCATAAATCATATATCATCTGAAAATGGGTAAAGCCTCATCTGATTTAAATGTACGGGAACTTAATTGCAGCATGATACATGATGGTTCTGACCCAGCCCTTAGTGCACCAGTGTATACTGTCCAAGAGCAATGGAGTCAATCCTAGTACTTATAGTCATTAATGGGAAGAGGTCAATGGGGCAAGCATTCCTGTATCTGAGAAGCGGGTTGTTTTGCTGAATAGCATCATCAGTAAAATACCCTAATGTGTTTTAATGTAACCACTAATCCTCTCATTCACATCACAGCCCTTCCACCTCGATTAGGTTTCATTGTGATTATTCTCTCTGTGGTGAGGATGAGATTTTTTGTTCTTCCATGTTAACTGATTCTTTTGGATTGCACTGAAGGGGAAAATAGTGCAAGTCTATCTGAAATGTTGTGTAATGACCCTGTGTATGTCAGGAATCAGGATAGATAAAACCATGTGGGATCAAATGTGTTGAGAGAGATGAAGACACTGCATGCAGCCAACATGTGAAAAGTTTGTGTGTGCAGCTCCAGGGTGTGAGGACTTTTCTCGGTTAAAGATTCTCTGTCTGATAGTGACGGCACTTTCTTCCTCTCCTTCCATTGCCAAGCGGCATCTGGAGTGGATTTTGTGCTAGCAGACACCGAGGAACATGATTACATTCGGCTAACTGTGCTCTAAACTGATTATGCATGTGCCAAGCTAATGGACTACATTTGCAAGAGGAAAAATAACATCCAATCAATCTCAATTACCGCCGATTGCACCGGCCCCTGAGACGAGGAAGGTAGCCAGCTAACCCCAAGGCTGAGCTCCTCCCCTTTGCCTAACCCCTGACTGGAAGCGGAGGCCTGTGGCTGGGCCTAAACCCCACCCATTATGTCTGCATATAACAGGCCCGTTGGACTAGTTCCACTCATCTCAGCAGCATAAGCAGACAAAAAGCTACTGTTCACACAATACGCTATCTACATAACAATGAACTATGTACATGCTGTATCTATATCAAATTAGAATGGCTTTTTTGTTTTCACAGATACAGTGGAGGCAGCCAATGAGGTGAGAGAGGAACACCACTTAGCATCCTGAACTGTGCTGCAGCCACACCTGGGTCCAGGTGAGCCCCAAGACATGTCATTATTCTACTGGTATTTTGTTTGGAAGTTAAAACTGTATATTTCTCAGTAAACGGGAGAAGACATAGGTTACAGAGGTTCATGCCGCCGGGACGCCTCGCTGGATCTTCAGTAGTCTTTCGGAACATTCCAGCATGCGGGGTAGTTGGGGTGATATTTTTAGAAAGCCCTAATATGGACCACATACCACAGACTCTCAAATTATCCCATCCAGCTTAGCCCTCAGTTTAAACCTTCCTTTTTAATTCCTGTAATTACAGACTCCAATTTATATGGAGCTGTGCACACAAAGGCTCTATTTAATGCAAACCAGTTTGATTTGGGTGAAGTGTCCCTAGCATCTCCCACATCTGACGCTGTGTTTGCTGACTCAATGATTTATTTTCCCCTGAAAAAGGTTCAAATGGTGCCATTTGTTTCAGATTTATTTTTTGTGAGAGTAATACTTTAATGATGATTTTTCCTGTTTTTGTACTTTGCATAATATTCAAAGTTTGTTTATGGTCTTGTGGCCCACTGTGGACTTCTGGCTGTCAGTATCTTTACCAGAATAGTAAATCCAACACAGTGCACAGACTCTAACGATGTGGGGAGTCTGCGCAGCCAAGAGACCTCACAAATATATATTTGTTGTCTGCTAATCACATTTGAGAGTCATAAAAGGCTGACATAATTCTTGTCAACCACTGTACATCTTTGTTTTTGAAGCCTGTCTATACGGCAGAGGGCATAAAGGCCTTACTGTTCTGAGGCTGAGTGAGCAGGTAACTTCTGGACAAATGAACACGCTCTTAGTCACAAGATCAATTGGTTTTAAGAAATATGGAGCCATCTTAAGAGGCTTAAGTCATAAAAAATGATCATGCCTGGATGTGTTGTACATATTTAATCCCCTCTGCCTGAGCAGCAGTGTGACATATGTCTGCTGTCTTCAAAAAGAGAGTGTCTTCTGCATTTTAGGCTTACAGCTTACAGTGGTACGCACAGATCATAAAACGTAAATGGGCTACTGTCTACGCTGTATTTACCCTGGGAGACCAATAAGCGCTTTGATAGGTGTGAGGAGCAGTAAGAGAGTGTCAGAGCCTGTCTATTTCAGGCTGGTGGTACTGTCATTGGAATGTGGGCCAGGATCAGTACAGCTCCTCAGGCCAAGAGTTTAATACCATAGTATACTTGCTGCTAGTACAACTGACTATTCACACATACTGTATACTGATCTGACTATATCTTAATACTCTGTCTGAAATATTCTCTAGAAGCTCCTTTGTCTTGTCAGTTTTCACACAATAAAAAATATCTGCTGCATAAAGCCCAAGTGCAAAGATGCCACTAGAGAGCAGAAGTACTCACATTGTTGGATGACTTTCAAATAGCCTTTTTAAGTGAGTTTAAATGAATCACTTCAGCCCAGCTCCAGTCTGGAGAAAACACTGTAATTACGCCAGCACATTACTCAAACAAATATCCTCTTTGCTTTAATTAAATATCCTCTTGTCTTTAAAGCTATCCTGTGCATTTTGAAGTGGGACTAATTTGGTCTTAAAATGACATGATTCAATGGTTTAATTTGTTTGGTATTCATACATGTAAATGTTTTTACTTTATTTAACAAGGAGTAATGCTCTCTAGTAAACACATCTGTATTCATACAGATATGGTGGGTGAAATCTCTTGGCCAAAGATTCAATGACAGTATGCAATGCCAGGAGGGAATGCTTGCAGCTATAATTATTTCCTAATAGCAGTGTATGTATAATAGAAGGGCTATGTTTTATTACTGTGTCTGTGGGTCAATGTGCTGGTGTGCACAGCTATGCCAGATTAGGTTAAGTGTAGAGTGGCTAAAGCCACAGACACATAGGATAGATACCTAAGTGGAATCAGGCCTGTTAGATTTATGGCCATTTGTTCGGTGAGTGTTCATCCATTGGCTATTATGGAATGATTAGAGGAGAAGGTGAAGCTCCAAGTCCAGCAAAAATCAATACGGCTGTCGAGAACGATTCAGCCTTTCCCGCTCCGAGGAGTATTAGCACCAAACCTCTGTCTCCTCACACTTCTTTATTCGTCTCTACTGGTTCAGCCATCGCAGCCAAACCAGTTTCCTCTACCACTATCTGGTGTGGCTTCAATATGAACTAAAAGTTACAACCAGCGAACAGTAACAGCAAACAAGCACTATCACTAGTATATATGCAATGTGCAAGGTTTCATAAGAGAAAAATAATTGTAAAAATACTTCGTATTTGCCTTGCAAGCTTGACAGATTATTGGTAATGGCAGTGAATAAAGCTAAAGGGAGGGAATAGCACTGTGTTTTTACACCAACCTTATAGAGTTTGAGGCTAGCTTCATGTCGGGAGTTGACAGTATGCATCCTCAGCTTCTCCAGACTGTTGGTGTAGTAGTCACAGGCATTGCACTTCAAGTGAACTGGATTTCCAATGGCCACACACTTGAGGCGCCACTCGTTGCCTTTGCCTCCTTCTTTAATGTGTGCCACCAGCTGATACTTCTGAACATGCTTGTCTGTCTTGCAGTGCAGCTGAAAGTTGGCCTTGAGCTGGGTAGTGTAGTGGCACAACTTGCACTGGTGTGAGTCTCCCACCACAGCCCTCCACTCCTCCTCAGGCAGGCTGCGTTCAGCTCCCATGTGCAGGCCCAGCACCTCCAGGTTGTCGGTAGTGAAGCGGTTACACACAGCACACTGAAAAAGCTTCAGGGAAGGGTCGCTGGTCTGGGACAGACTCTCTCCCAAAGTCATCAACTCCTCAGACACCAACTGCCCTCCACCCAATCGGACATCCATAGGAATATCTCCTCCTACTGGAACAAATTACAGATAAAAATTTGTTATATTCTACTATATCAATATTGATGATGCTGCACACGTTATACATTATATATTTGGAAGCAAGTAGCAAATATAGCATGTAGTCTTCAGACAGCAAAAGAATGGTGAAGTGATGGGACAACAGGATGCTTGTTCATTTTAATGTTTCAAAAAACAACATTTAGGCAAATAACCTTTTTATCTTTCAGTGCCAGTCTGAGCATTCAGGTTGAATAATACATAGTTATAGCGCCAAAAAGTATTGCTGCCAAATGCAGTTCTTACAACTTTCTCCAAGAAATATGATTGAACTGCAGAATCATTTACAGATTTACTTTACTGTGTGGGATACAAATGTAGGCCAATATTTCCACTATGTAGGTCCATAATGAGAGATGACCCTACAGTAGTTATTGCTATGGACATTTGTCATACTGGCCTTCTGTGCTTATGTATCATTATACTACCAAAAGTATGTTTCTTCTTTATTTCCATGATTTTTTATATATATATATATATATATATATATATATATATATATAATATTGTATATATAATATAATATAATATATAATATATAATATAAATGTAAAAAAATATATATATATATATATATATATAATATTGTATATAAAAATTAAAAAAATACTTATTAACAGTTACTTATTTCTTACCAAGTGCAGGAGCCAAGGCAGCCATATTAGGGTCCAGATGAAAGCCCCCCATCAGAAATTGTGCCTCTGCTCCAGCAGGGTCTATCTTGAGTCCCGGTGGGAGGCTCATGTTCTGGCTCAGGTAGTACTGGTAGAGTTCAGCCTCAGACGGTGAAGGCATGGCTCCAAGCCCGAGGCGGCCATGTTGCATCTGTGTGACGTTCTGCTGGAGCAGCATCATGTTGTGCATGTGCTTCTCACTTGTCATGTGGATACGAAGGTTCCGTGCAACATTGGTTTCATAGTCGCACACTTCGCACCTCCACGTGGGCTTGTTTTTCAGCTTGGTGGGTGAAGGAGCACCACACTGCCCTCCCATGTGGCTGGAGGACTGAGTGGGGTGGTGGTGAGGAGGATGATGGCTGCTGGCTTGTGTCACCGATGGCACAGCCACCACACCTCCTGGAGCATGCCCGAACACCTGCTCCTGTGCAGAGCCAATGGAGCCTCCATTCTGCAGTGACTGCATGTTATTCAGATGCTTGTCCGACTGCATGTGGATACTGAGGTTACCCTTTGTGGTGGTTGAGTAGTTACAAACCTGATGAAAGATTTTAACAAACTGTTAGATTAGACAGTGAGACATCAGTAAGAATTTGTTGTTAATGTTTTGTCTGTTAAAGTGAAGGTTAAATTAAATTAATACAACATGGAGGTGTAAAAAACAAAAGAGAGTGCAGGTAGAGCGATGTCTTACCTCACAGCGGAAGGGCTTGTACCCACAGGTGTAGCTCTCCCCTCGGGCCAGACGCGGGTGGCTCTGACCACTGCTGCAGTACATGCAGGAACCTCCAGAATCTGGGTGCTTCTCTTTCATGTGGGCCTCCAACGTCTGCTGGTACTTGTAATGCCAGTTACATTTGGGACATTTTAGTGTCTTACATGAGTTTCGTGAGTGCATCATTGTCATGTGACCACCCAAGGACCGCGATGAGCCAAGAACTGTGTCACATTTGGGGCACTCTACCCCGCTGCTTCCACCAACTCCACTCCCATGGTTCTGTGAGCACTCACTGAGGACAGAGAGGTCACAGGGGCCCCCTGTGAGAGGGTGGGTGTGGCTGTGAGACGAGGCATGGAGGTGGTGGTGCATGTGGTGATGAAGCAGAAGAGAGCCATTCTCCTCCTCTCCCTCGGCCGGGCAATCATTTGGTTCTGGAGCTGTGGCACTATCTTGATTGGCACTTTCATCAGCAGCAGCATTGGAGGACAGAGGTGAGGAGGGAGTGCCAGCAGTGTCATCCTCACTTCGTCTGACGGCATTTGCCGCCGTTGCCATAGAGCCAGAGGACCCTTGGCAGTTAAAGCTCAGAGGGAGCTCCGAGGTCCTCCCTCCACCGTCTGCAGCTGAGCCCTCGTCCTTGACAGAAGAGGAAGTGGAAGCAAGGGCTTTGCTGCTGAGTGTGGAACTGACTGCAGAGGTGCAGGCAGAAGGCTGGAGAGCGCTACTAGGCATTAATAAAGGAGATTTGGAAATGCTTTGGTTTGAGACAGCTGGTTCCCCTGCTTCACCGCTGCTACTGTTACCACCACAGGCCACCTCCTCTTCCTCTTCTCTAAATAACACATCCTCCACCTCTTCTGAGCCTCCAGTCCGACTCAGGAGGTGGGCCCTACTTTCATGTTGTTCCTTTCCCCCATCCTCACCTTTGCAAGCCAACTCTTTCCCCCCAGGCTCCTCTGTTCTCCCTACCTGTAGGGAACTGGAGTCTTTGGCAGAGCCTGGGGATGAGGTAAGAGTGGATGCTTTGGGAACACTGAGCCCGCCAAGCGAGAGGACGGAGCTGAGTGCTGTTTGTGGTTGCTGCTGTTGCTCAAGGCCAGATTCAGAGTCTTTGTTCAGGACACCCTCGCTACCTGCACTGCTGCTGCCAGGCTCCAGATGGACACCACTGAAGGTCCCATAGAAGCTCTGACCAGAGTTAATGGGGAGCAGGTTAGGTGGCAGAGGAGTACTTTTATTTTTTGGTTCCAGGAAACTAATGAGAGGTTCCTTATCCTTCCCTATGCCCTGGATAATGGCAGATGCATGCTTGTCCCCCAGTAGCCGCCGCTCCTCCTCACACAGTGTCATGCGATGATCATGAACAGCATGTGTGGCAAAGGAACGTGCATAACCAAAGGACAGCTTGCAGAGAAAACACATGAGAATAGGTTTGCCCTTGCCATAAAGGGCCAACCCATCAAATTTGGAGAAATCCACGTTGTTGGGAACATCTTTGGATACACATGACTTCTTGGCAGACCCATCGCTGTTTAGGTAATCCTTGTTGCTTTTGTGCCGCACATCAAAAACACGAAAACTGTGCAGAACAGGGCTGAGGCCTGCCATGGTTGAGGTATTGGGGAATCCTTGGTCTGAGTTACCAAACCACTTCCCAAATGATGAGGCTATGTGAAACGTATTGATGATCTGAGGGTAGACTGTCCCTGCAGGTTCCCCTGCTTTCCCCCCACTGCTGAGAGAGTTTGTAGGGAGTAGGCCTGGTACCATACCCCCACCACTTTGGATCAACTGACTCAGGCTCTCTACTATGTAGGCTGAGCCATCTGGCTGGTAGACTATCTCTCCGGCCAAGTTCTCCACATCACTACTCTCCTCTTCATCTTCTTCCTCTCCTTCACTTCCACTTTCAGGGGCTCCCTGATGTCTTGTGGCCTGGTGACGCAGCAGAGAGGGTATGCCCCCTCCTCCCCTTGGAGCCATTGTAACCCCAGGAAAGGGCTGAAGACTTGGAAAACAGCTGTCAATCTCCATTTCATCCAAGTCCTCTAAGTCTTCCTCCTCTCCACAGCTCACTCCCTCCTGCTCCTCCTCCTCCTCGAGGCCCTCTCTTCTGGAGCCCAGTTGACCTGTGGCAGAGCTGTCCAGCTGGGTGAGTGGTGATGTCTGCTTTGGCTGCTCTCTCACCCCTTCATGAGGTGCACTGGAGTTTTGGCCAAGAGAAGAGTATGGACTGGGAATGGACAGAGGGTCCAGGGAAGGGGCCTGGTTGGTACAAGGGACCTGTGAGCTAGAGTGATCGTTCCAGGGCTGTGGTGGTTTCTGCTGCTGGGAGGAGCCAAGCCCATTGTCTGTCCCAGAAACTACGGGAGACTCACAGCTGTCCATGCTGATGCCTACATGAGGCGTTCATCGCATCCAGGCCTGTGAAGACACAAAGTAAAAGAAAATGTATTATTGCTCTGTAGGTAAGATTATTGTTTGGAGACATTAAGTAAAAATACACACAGATAATGACAGTGAGAGAAATATATGATATGATGATTATTACGGTTATAATGGAAAATAAAAAGACCAGTATAAAAGCATTAAAAGATTCAACCTAGATGCATGGCACATAGGGTGAAAGACAAAAGTATGAGATATAATTGGAAAAATGACATGGCGCTCATTACAGTAGATTAGGCACTTAAACACAATACCTGAGACAAGCACTAATAAGCCATCCATGATTCATCTGCCTGCCATATCAAGAAGGTATCATCTTTTATCTTCACCTTCCAAACAACACCCCTAATCTTATATTCTGCAGATCCTACATCCGTTTTTAATTAACTCGCAGTCAGAAAGAGAGAAACAGGCTAACTTAATGGATCAAATAGATTCGTTGAGAGATAATTAGACACTGAAAAACCACCCATCAGTGTGTGGTACATTTACATAACCAACAAAAACATGAAACCTTCATACTATTGCTTTTTAAACTCTGCATACAGTTAGAGTAAAAGTAACTATCAAGAAAAGATGAGACAAACCATACAAGAATTTTTAGTTTGCCTAAAATGCGTTAGCTTAGTGGGTACCTCACTACAGCTGTGTATTCAACATCCAATAACCTCCACACTCAAACGCTTCAGCCATCTTTTAGCCTCTGAAATAATAAATGGGAGCTGAGCATTCGGGAGCCTGGCCATGCCCCGAGCATCTGAGCGGCCCAACACAGGCAGCAATTTAGAGCGCAGAAGAGATAAAATGATAGCACTAGATACTGCTGAGCTAATAATTTTATTAAAGGGATGCAGCCAGCATTGATTAAAGGGGGCAATCGGGCTGAAACCAATAACTCCGGCCTGCCCTTTAACCTGCTAGTGCTGAATATTACATGAGCAAAGTTTCCCGGCACCACGCTCGCTGCCATGTTTCAGCTGATTAGCACATTCACTGCACCCACTTGATTTATTTACTTATTTACTTAGAGATGCAAATTTCAGCTGTGATCAGAATAGAGTCTACCCCCACACACCGTCACATATTAAGCTGTGAGGCAGAGGGGAGATTGATAATGTCTGCATGCTTCTTCATGAATGTCTGATGAAGAGCTCTTTCAGCACTGCAGCTCATAAGGATTACTCAACCTTATGTTGTAATGGAAAATAAATAAATCATCGTAGACTGATTTTAGCAAAACTACTGAATTTCACACAACTGCTGACCAAAACAATACAAGTAACTATTTAAATAAGGGATTAGGAGTTAGGGTTAGGGTATTATGCAGTTGCTGAATCATGAATCACTTTGAATAAACTATTTGCTCATGTTTTATTAAGACTATTAAAGGGATATTTATTATAAAGTGTTACCGAATAGATCAATAAATAAGTGGAAGCAGTCAGATTAAACAAACATGCAACAGTATTGGCTTTTGTTTAGGTTTGTCCCAGTAAGCACAGTGATTTTAAGTGTCTTGTCTAAGCACAGTAGTGACTGACACTTTGTTCGTGTAATCTGCAGCATCGACTCCTCCTCTAGATTCCAGTGCCTGTCCCGACCAGGCCTGACACACTGGGCCCACATGCAAGAAGTCATTAACATTTCTTCTCACACATGACCTGAAAAGTTTCCCTTCTCCTGCTCTGCTACCCCTATCCCTATCCCTATAAAATATACCTTCAACAATTAGTGGCAGACAGGATCACATAATGCCTGCAGACTGGAGCTCAGAGCGCCGTGTCCACTGCTTACAGAAAACAGGATTGCCCTTTAAAATCAAGATGGTGTAATTCAATAACCTGCAGCGGTTACTGATGAGCAATGGGATTGTCTGGAGTCGGCAAGTCGCAGATGGGCCCGGCTGATATAACACTGTTTGTCTCTCCGAGGTCTGCCTGGCTCAGTCACACCTGTTTAGAGCTTTAATAACCTGAAAGGACTGAGCTAGTACAGGACATAGACAAGGAGATGCTATAGGAAAGTAAATAAAGCAACCTTGTTATTCAACCACTAAGGTAATATGTTGCCAAAACCAGCCTGAACGACATGGGAAAACAAAAACAATATGGCTTAACAAAATCCCTAATGACAGTAGCATGATTGATTAGTGCTTTAGAACTATTTAACTTTACTGGTGAAGGGTCGTCCAGCTGTTTGTCTCCATGGAGATGTTACTGCTTTGCCTGAAATGTTCAACAATATGGCATTAAACTTATCTATCTCCATGGAAACAAGCAGGTAAAGCCACCAGGTGAAGTTATGGGTCAGATTTTCAAAGAAGCAATCCCTCTCACAATAAGAATTTATACCTTTTATTGCATTAAGACAGCTGAAATTTAATACAAACAGTACACATAAGTTTAATGCCATTCTGTGAAACATTCTGCAAAGCAATAATACCCAGGAGACCACTAGAAAAGTTACATAGTGCTCCTTTAACAAAACTACATAAGAGTAGATACAATTCATACTTCAGTGAATGGATACCTGTTAGAGATGTTGATTTGTAAGGATAGGGATCAAAATGAAACACAGTACTAATCTGATTACAGGCGAGTTTCATCACTTTCATCCCGGGTTTGGTCAAACCTTAGGAGGACCCCTCTCTTTTGGGGATGATTACAGCTCTATCACAACTCCAACTAACTAGGCACTAGATATGATGTGGATCTTTGCCTCTCCCCTACCACATTGGCAGTCAGAGAATAACACCTGAAAAAAAAATTTAATTCTTAATACGCCTAGAGGCCCCTTAACAATACAGGCGGCCTTAGTTTATAGTGTCCCTCAGTGATGTTGCTCATCTGTGTTTCGTCTGGGAGACATCACAGAACCAGGCCAGCCACCGCAGGGTACGGGGTGCTTATTGGAAAATCAATGGTGTGAACGCTAAGCAAGTTACAGGAAGATGTGGGAAGGAAGGGTTCTTATTGATAAAGCAGGAGAAGGCTTTTGATGTTGCACTAGGGACATGCTCATTGATGGGAGAACCATTGTAGTCCTGAGGCGGAGTGAGACCCAGGTTTATCTCAGAGTTTTGTTACAATTAACTATCAATAAAGGCAAGCATTTGTTGTTCTCATTAGCATAAGTCAATGATGCACTTAGAGAAAATAAACAATATCTTATTTGGGTAAATAATAGTAATAGTACGGATGTGGTGTGAGGGTAAGTGATCGATGGTGGTCGGAGAACCGGAGCAAAGTGGCGGTCTTGCTTCCCTCCATCTACCCCAGGGCAGCTGTGGCTACAATAATATATTACCATCAAGTATGAAATGAATGAATAATGCACAAAATTGTAAAAGTGACATCTGGTAAAGCAATATGTAACATTATTATTATTTATTATTATTGAAAAAAGAAACATGGCCATTCAGAGTTTGACATCAATTATATTATCCAGGCCAGAGAAAAGAGCTTTTGTTTAATCTTGCTAAAATCTCATCTAAAACTATTATCACATGAAAAAGTCACAACACAACAAAACCGACAATATGCAAATTTTAAAAACTTCACTGCGAGCATTTTTACATGCCATTTTTATTCCACAAATAAGCATATTTCTGTATTATTTTTCTATATTGTATAAAAAGTATCCAGGACCAAATGCAAATGCACAAAAGGGAATCTTAATTTACCTGTAGACAAGATAGTTTATTGAGGGCATATCTCGCTCTCTTTATCTCTACAGAGCATTGTAAACATTGATACGATTCAAGTTTGTAATTGAATCTAAGTAAAAAGAGCAGTATTGTTGATGATTGCATATATCATCTTTACCTATTGTGCTAATGCAGACGTACAGGAGCTACAGTAGTGCTTGAGCAGCAGGAGGCAAAAGTCACCTCAGGTCGATGGCACTCAGCCTGTAAACAGGGCTTCCCGTAAAATCAATGATCTTCAGTAGGAGCTATCAGTCTGCGCAACAGAAATAGCCATGGCTGTGTTGACTCTGAGGCGGAGAGAGAGAGAGAAGGAGGGAGGGGACTGGCCTGTGTGTTTACAAGTGTGTGAGTAAAAAGGCACAGTCACTACTAAGATGCTATTTCTACCAGATACTGTCCAAAATTATTCACATCCTGCACAAATTTGAAAGGTATGATAAGGTAGACTTTATTGTGCAGTTTTTGCTAATGATAACATTGTACTTTGCCATGAAAATGCTCAAATATTGCACCTGTATTTCAACAAAAAACAGCATTTTAACAATATTAATGTTAGTCCCCTGTATTAAATATTATTAGCGCATAGAATGTTGTGGTGTCATCTGAAACAAGGCAATAAGGTGCATTTGATTTATATCAGTCATTCAGGGGTTTTTTTCTGCAATGAATTTGCACTTTCTTTTGTGGATAGCTCTTGTTTGATGAGGAAAAAATTCATAAAACAAAGTTGCACAAACATAGCAGCAACTACAGCTTCTTTATCTCTGCACTGCAAACCAAAGGGATGTAGGAAAGATCAGATTTCTAAATACTAAATAAAACTGCCCAGGAGGAAAAGCAAAACTGGCAACATCTAAAACAATCCTGGCTGATTAGAATATGAACACAAATACCCAGAAGACAAAACACTGATTGTTTATGTTGTACAGCGTTCAATTTAGTAACCATTTCGCACAAGCAACAATGGCCGGAGCTAAAATTGATTTGTTTGTACTCACTATCAATTGGCTCTTTTGTTAATAGACTTGAAATAGAACCTTGAAAATGATTTTACCCTTTACGCAACACCATCTAATTCTGCTAATCCATTTCAGTGTTGCATAACGGAAGAAAAGTGATTTGGATAGGGAAGAAAACATCAGGGCAAAACTGGGTGTTATAAGTACACAGATAGTCTGATAAACTGGTGAGATAGGAGCCTCCTCTGAGATTGACTATGCTAACTTTCAGAGGGGCGCAATGGAAACAGCATGCTGGTGTAATTAGAAGAAGTTAATTAGCTGTAGGTTAATTACAGGGTTGTGCCTTGTGTTGGTGAGGAACCTGGCGGGGTGGCAAAGCAAAGGCAAGCAGTGAAGACGCAGCAGGACGCTCCCAGTCTCCCGCCAATTAACAGTCAGCATGGGGGGGCTGGCATCATTTCACTCAAACATTCACAGAGAGAACGGGAGATCACAACATTATCTATTTCTATATCTTCTCACAACAGTTTTGACAATGGAGCCTAAATGTCACGCTGCAATTTATATGAGTGATATTATCAGAAAGAGGAGCGCCCAGGTTTCCGCTAAATGCCAGGAGAAAAAAAGAACTACAGCCATTTCAATTACAATAAAGGTATTTTCTTATGAACGCAGCTTTGAGAGAACTATTTCATTTACACACACAATATACAGCTAAAATACTGATATTGCAATACTGACTAAGGCAATAATCAAAGAAAGAAAAAGGAAATAAATATACTGTGACATATGATAAAAATTATTTTTTTTAAAGCATCTAAAGGTAAAAAAGTACAATTTTATTCTTAATTTTCATTCACTATTGTAGCTTAGTATAATCTCTGTTATTTATTTATTTTATTTTATTTTTTTGTTTTATGTTTGTCTTGTAAATTGAAGTATATTCAAGTATTGCAATAATATCGTTATCACAATAGAAATCATAATAAAAGAAAAATATAAAATCTGTGAACTGGTCAAAAAGTTGTAGGAGTGAAGATGTTTTGCTGCTTCTTCAGCACAAATTACAGTTATTGAAATTATCTTTATCTCAGATCATGCAACCTCAATTTATACATTGCAAAACGTGTATGCTTCAAGCTAAACCATTCTGAAATATATGTATTGTGTTTGAGAGCATAAAATATATCCTTGTAAATGCTTAAAGGAGATTTTTAAAATGTTGGTTTAAAGAAAGTAAGGTTAAAGGCCAATTCATCTCAAGGTTAAAAGTTCACACAAGACTTAAGAAGATACTGATCTGATTAGTTAGACACACATCCGCCATTTCTGTTCAATTTTAGACCAACAGATATGGGTATTAACTGATTTGCAACAGTCTGACATGGAACTTGACATATTTCCCATCCAGTGTGAACTTTCCCATAGTGTGGAGAAATGCAGAAATGCTGTGAGAACACTTGGTACTTTGTATAAGGGCTGCCCTGGTACTAATCAATCAGAAAACAAGATTCAAACCATCATCTCTTTGGGGGATGTGAAGCGGAGAGATATTCATAGATAAACAGTGTGAGTGGTAGCATTAGCAAAGCACAGGCAGAAGGAAGGATACGGCAAACCAACTTCAACTAAAGTCTCAAAGCTACAAAAAATGTGTTTAATTATCAAATGTCCACCTTTTTTAAAATCTATGGGAAAAAGTAATACACTTAAGTGAGTCCATTTAATTGTATTTGTAACTAGATAAGATGGAGAGATCACAAACTGTTTAAGAATTCAAATCAGACTATAAGGTATTCCACAGGCATACATCAAACTTGAAAAACATGCTATAGAAAACATATAGACAGGCACACTTTCAAACAGCAGTCAAGTCAAGGCCAACCACATATGCACTTGTTAAAATGATCAATACCATTGAAATATTAAACCTTAAAAAGCCACAATATTGATCAGCAGGCCAATGATAAAACAGTTTATTATCACAGCTTTAAGTAAATGTAGCAGAGAGCCCGTCAACTGTACAGCTAACACACGCACTTTCAATTTGTTCCCAATAATTCTTCCTGTAAGCCACAGCCCAACCGCAACGTGCAAGGACCCATTTTATTTGGATTAATCTCAAAATCAGCATAATGCATAGGTTTATTAAATAGGAAGAAAGCAAATATCAGGTCAACCTCTGAGCTGTGGTGTGAGATGTCCAATATGACTTAGCTCTGAAAAATTACAGGAAAAAGATTGAATATACATTTTTCAGACAAGAATTGCAATTGTGATTAGATTTACATCAAATTTATGCAAACTCTGCATAAATCATCTAATACATCTGATTGCCTTAGTACCTGAGAGATGACTGAAATAATAATGCTAAACAAATTTTTGGGCCATATGTAGACAGAGAACATGGATGTCTGCAATCCCGGGTCTTTCTGTGTAATCTGAAAGACAAACCAAACTTTAGGTTACTCTCATAACCCCGATTTTCTGAGTAGCATGAATGAGATGTCTCACTATGGGACATGCCCCATCACATAATCATAGAAGTCCTATACCAATACACCAGCCCCAAGTAGCTGGCAGTGGTGCATTTGTGACGTTGGCACCCCCTATAAATGCCACAAATACAGCGTTGCCCGTCATTCACTAAACACACCTCTTCTCGCTTCACCTTGGCAGCAAAAAGGGTGGTCTGGTGAGACATCTCACTCATGCTATTCAGAGAACCGGAGTTACAAGAGTAACCTAAAGTTCCCATGAGCCCCATGAGGTTGCCATGTCCCACGTAGAATGGACCCAAAGGCCAACCAAGGCCTGAAGGCCTGCAGTGGAATAAGCCAATGAAATGGCCTCTACAATCCAGAGGGAAAGTTTTAGAAACAAGCTTTCCCTTGAGCTCAGGACACAAACAGCTAATCCGCCTGTCAAAACGATCTGGTCCCTTCAACGTAGGCACTCAGAGTTCGGACAGGGCTCAACCTGTGTGAATGCTGCTGCTCAGCAGATGTGTGGGGAGGAGGCTGAAAAGCATCCACATCCACTTGGGTACAGATGCCAACCACCTTTGGGAAAGGTGGTTGGCAGGCTGAATTGGGGCTCAGGGTCACTCTGATATTATCTATGCTGAATTGCATAGAAACAGGATGCAAGTGACAGTGACAGTGTCTTCAGATCAATGTCCCCCCAATACCTCAAAGGGATGGACAGTGAGCCTGAAGTGTCCCTGAAGCACAAATCCAGGTCCAATAACGGAAACATAGGCTTGGACACAAGCAATAGTCTCCTGACTCCTTTCATGAAATGACAAACCAGCAGGTGTTGGCCTACAGACTTAAAAGCCAACAAGGTATGCTGAAAGAGCAAGCAAGTACACTTGGATGGTACCTGCAGAAATGACAATATGACATTCAGCTGACAGTCAAAAATGTTCTACTTACGATCATAGAGTGACATTGTGGATGCAACCCTTACATTCTGAATGGAGTTAATAACATTTGGTGGCATACCAGCTGCATTTTTCATACAAGGGTTTGCCCCTGAAGAGAAGAGCACCTACATTGATGACTCGTGATCACTCTCAGGGTGCGCAGTCCCACTTGGAGTCTTGAGACACATGAGACACAGCAGATGTGTTGTTTGTCCTCACCAGCGTATGGTGCCCCCAGAGGAACAGGAGAAAATACTTCAGTGTACGAGTCACTGCCATAAGTTCTACATAATATATGTGCGTGCGATGGAGACGAGGACTTCAAGCAGGTATCTGTCGTGACTACCTTTCTGATCGACAGTGCCAAGGTCAGGATACTTCTCCATACTCGCAATGAGAGTGTGCACCGGGGGAGTGATCATGGGCCATGTGCCTTAGGTGATGTACAGAGTCCAGCCTGAGTGCAGACATCCAAAACTGAAAAGGTGTAATGTAAAGCCTGCTTAGCTTCACTACAAGGATCACCAAAGCCATCTAACCCATATTCACAATGAACCCTAAGTTGCGCAGATGAGCGAGTACAATCTTTTGTTTGAGCAAGCCAGTTGCTCAGATAAGTGGCTAAGTGAATACTGAGAGGGGCAAGCACAGCCTCAGAACATTTGACAAACACTCTCAGGCTCAAGGAGAGACCGAAAGGGAACACCGTGTCCTTGTAAGTCACACCTTGAAACAGAAACCTCAAATATTCTGTGAGGCAGATAAATGGGAATATGAAAATATGCACCTTTCAGGTCGGTGGATGTGAACCAATCGCCTGGATGGATCAAACAAATCAAGGCCAAGTGTGTGAGCATTAGAAACTTGTATCTTGAGATATTGGATATTAATATTGGATATAAATATTGGATATTTCCTCTGCTAGGATCATAGCTGACTGTACCTGAACTTGGAAGGAGAAGAGGACATTGGATTTGGGAGATACAGTGGCAAATTGGAGCCTCTAGTGTATAGTCCTTAACACCCACTTTGAGTTTGTGTAATTCCTCCAGCTCTCTGTCTTTACAAGGTGGAGTGGAGTACTGAAAGCACTGGAGCACCTGTTGGTACACAATCCAATCAGAAGCAATCCTTATACACGTTGTCCAAGTCGGCACTGAGCGGTCATCCTTGGCCTGAGCCACAAGTGGGGAGCTTTGGCATTGGCCCGGGTGAACAAAGGACGTGTCCTTGTCGTCCTCTGAAACCAAAAAATCCAAAGATCCATCCTCCTCCTCATACCTCAGGAGGAACAGCTCATCTTCGAGAGGGTACCTAAGGTCTAGCTCCAAATGTCTGTGTGTGGCTGCTCCAAACTGCTTCAGTTGAGGGCTCGCTCAGAACCGGGTCTCTGACTTGGAGGGAAAGCCTGCAGCAGAACCGAGAGAAAGAAGGCACGAGTCTAAGACATGCCAAGCAGACCTGGTGTGTGTCTTTGTCCCCACAAGTGCGCTATTCGTGTCCAACTCTGTGGTGGTAGAAAGCTTTGCAGCTGTAGCCATGGTCACTAACTAAAGTGGTAGCACACAAGGCAAAGTCAGCTTGGCGTAGCTAGCGTTAAAGCAAACACAAAGCTAGTCAATGCAAAGTCCTAGTACCTGTATGGTGGCAGGAGGCCGTGTCAGTAACAGCTAATGTTCGATGACAGAGGTGTTAGCTCCTACCTGTGAACAGTTAACCTAGCAGTGAGAGACACAAAAGTTGCAGTAACTTGACTTAGTGAAGTGAGAAGAGGTGTTAATACGCAACTTCATGCCTGTGGCATTTGTAAGAGGGTGCCAACGTCACAATGTCACCACTGCCAGTCACTCAGGGCTGGCGTATTGATGTAGGGCGTGGAGAGAGCGTATCCTATAGTGAGACATCAAATCGAATGCTATGAAAGAGAACACAGGTTTTACCAGCACCTGGAATTAAACAAATATTCACCTCCAAAACTGTTCTTAAAGAGATACACATGCAGAAAAACAGAAGAACACACCACAAGAAACAACCAACCAATATGTTACTGTCAGGGCAGAGATAGTAGCAGTAGAAATGTGGTAGCAGCCTGCTCAGTGACAGTGGTATGCAGGAGAGGAGCATTAGGGCCTGATGTAGTGGCAGTGGCACACGGCTCCGGGTTAAGCCCAGTGTTGGGTTAAACGTCTGAACCTGAGTAGGGTGATAAGATCCCCTTTAGAAGCTATGTGAAGGTCAAATGACTGCGAAACCCGAGTGATGTGGGTGAAAGCTGTCTGGGCCCACAGCAGCCAGGAAGCTAATAGGAACTTTGTCTTTTTAAATTGAAAATAAGTAGGGTACAATTATAAACCTATTTTAGCATATATAAAGGCATGCATACATGATTGGCCACTGGGGTTTTCCAAAAAAAATGATACTTGAACAATAAACAAAAACGAGTTTCAAAACTAAATACTAATTTGTGCATGTATTGATACTGAGAAGGAAAAAAAAAAACATAAAACTTTCCAGAATATTTTTTTTCTAGAATGTTCTTAATATTTTAACAGAACTAAGACGACATGATAATATTCAAGACATCACAATTATTTTTAGAAAATTACATTAAATTGTCATTGTGCTATCAGAATTGGGCCTTTATCTTAATATTGAAATAGAGGTTGAAATTTTTGTATCGTGACAACACTATGAACTACTAACTGAACAAGGATTATAGGCAGTCCTGCTGAAACCATTCTAAAATCTCAGCAGAAAAGCACTCAAAAGCCACTACACCCTGGCTCGCTAATGCTAGTGTAGGATATCCTGGATAAATAATTAGAGGGTTCCTTTGAACACTACACATTCACTCACCACTTCACATTTGCTAAAGTCATTAATAACAAAGAATTAGAAAGAAAAAGTGGAAATTCTTTGGGAACATAAATACTTTTCATGAGCCCTTTAAGTTTTGGCACTGTTCAAAAAGCATGACATTTTCTCTCTCTCTTCTTATTCCAACCCCCATTATAAAAACCTGACCGAGTTATAAATTGGATCTTACTTTACACATTAGTTAATTTAAATACCTCTTAGTGTATAGGCAGCTACAACTATGATTGAGTGGAAATTGCATACAAAAACGTATCATTTACAGATGATTCAGTCAGTTAAGAAAAGTTAGCCTCTAGTGTACAAGAGAAAAGTCCTAGGTAAACTCAGGTAGGTACAGCGCATTCTTGCTGACTAAAGCTGTGATGGGTAACTGTCAACAGAGGAAACTGAAAAAACAAAAAGAAAACTTGTTAAACATATAACAAGTCAGCCTGGAGGGTACTGCTGAAAGATAGCTCAGCACTGGAGTGTACAGGAATTTCAAACGGCTTTTGGGGCTCTGTAACACTGACAGAGTGTTCTGAGACCCCTGCTGTTGGTGAACATCCAGAAATAAGGAGATAGATGTTGACTAAAAGATTACTGCACTTTCTCTGACAGGTAATCACGACTGTCTTAAAAACATCTGCACTTGTTGCAAATATTTTTATCTGAGGGAACAACCAAACAAAGGATCACATAAAAAATAAAAGCTATGTACATCGTGCCCCATGTTTACTTATGTTAAAACATAAGTACAACATATATTGATGAGCTTATAAGAAGCTAGTAGGATTTGACTTGGTTATGTTAGCTGTGTTGCATTCTTGAGCAGCTACAGCGGACAGTTGTCTGCACACACTGTAGACATTGTTCATCCTGTAATGAAATAGCCACAACAGTCTTCTCTCATCCTTGCATACTGTAGCACCTGGTAGTTATAAATCAGCCTTACTGAGCTACAGCAGAGGAGTGAGGCATTAAAGATGACATGGGCTGTCAGAGTTCAGATCATACCGACATCTAGAGGAACCAGCCACAAAAAGGCCTGACATCAGCGAACAACATTACCATCTGACTCATATTTTAGCCTCACAAACCCAAATGACATGACTGCCACATCTGCTCTGAGACAGGAGAGGCCGCAACACTGATTTGTGAACATCATATCAACTTCCCTAGACAAATAAGCCTATTACATACTATTTAGCAAAAACACATATGTTGTATTGAAAGAACATATGGTGAACTTTTTGGCAGATAAGTCAAGGATTTCACGTTCTAAAAAAGCCTGTGTCTTTTGGAGAACATACATGCTGTATTATGCAGCATGTGATTTCAGGCAGTGCTAACATGAGGTTAATGTGTGTGAACATAATGCTTTACACCAGGCTTCAGTCCTCACCTAGAACATCGCAGGAATGAAAAATACACATTGAAGGCCAATATCAGGAAGGAACAAAAAACAACAAGAAAATCAGTATACAGATGAAAATGTTACAAATGCAGAACTGGAGGGAGAGGACACAGAACACTGATAAAAAGCAGTCAAAGAAGCCTGAACATTTCGAGAACTGGATACCATGAGCTTTCAGACAGGACCTATTACATCAGAAAATAAGATTTTCCATTGACCACTGAAATGAATCATTGGCATTTTACTGTCTGTGACATGCAGGTGCCAAAGTATAAAGCTCAATGTGTATGGGACTAAATATAGCGCAATATTGTGAATGAATTATCACTATGGAGCAGTGAGTTTTCACTTAGACTGCTATGTGAATGCAGAATCATTACACGTGCCAAGTGGGACTGAAGCCATAAGGCTGCAAGCATAGGCCTAATAAAAACACACACACTCGGCAGCAAAACATACAAACTGAAGTCATCCATGTTTGTGCAGTGTTCAGAACATGCACACAGGAAAACAAGCTTTCAGAGAGGTGAGAAGCACAGAGGGCCTAACTGACTCACCCTCAAAGTTCAAGTTGAGTGCCACTACAAATTACAAGATGACAGCTTAAATGATCCCTAGTGTGCGTTTCCTACAATGCGCGCACATGTTAGGGTTTGCCTTTACACAGCTGTTCAGCATGAGCTATTTACATGCCAGCTATTTACATATAGCCAATATATATGTAGAAATATCCTCTATTATGTTATCTTGACCAGCACAAACCTGAGAAACTAACCTTGACAGATGCGTTCATATTTTAACAGCACGAGGGCCGGTGTAAAATGAGAAGGTTACTAATTAGTACATAGCCAGTAATTGGGAAGATGTAATCCGAGTGGACTCCCAGATGCCAGGTGCACCTACAGGAGGTGGGGCAGTGGTTTGCCCTTTGACTGTCTACGAGGCAGTGAGCGTCTGTGCCCGTGTGAGCTGGAGGGGATTAAATGAAAGGAGAAAATAACCCCTTCTTAAGCATAGGCCCCCAATGAGTAGACTTTTGGCGTGGCGCGTGTCTATTATGCACCTTAAACCACAGGAGCTGGACAGACCGCCACTATAAATCTGGTACGCCCAATCTGGATCAACATGAATAATTATTAGCACATTCTAGCTATGACATCTATAAAGTCATAAAGCTTCATTCTTATCTATTGTGCAGATCAACATTTTCTCATAGTTAGCTCTGTTTGATCAATGTGCTTCAAGCCCACTCGACCGATAACATGCCACTCCCAATCAATGCAGTTGGTCTCTGGTGTTAATAGAGACCCAGTGAGAGGATGTGGGTTCTACGTCAGAAAAGACTTTAAATGCACACTAAAATTGTTATTTTTTCAGTTGTTTGTCCCAACGTTGTGAGACCTGACATGCAGTCTTTTGGAGAACATCTGTTTGCCCTGCTCATGAGTGTATGATTAGCGACTATTAGAGAAGCTGGCAGTTTTGTGGGTGGGGCCATATACATTCCCCTCTTCACCAGGTATGTATGGAACACTCCTTAAGTCTAGTCTCAGTTTGACGATTAAGCTTTTTTCTCCTATTGCCAAAAATATGTGTACTAAAAAACAGGTAATGCGTTTGTTCATACAGCAGTGCAAGTGACGACAAAGTACAGTGGGCACAGGAAAAAGCTGCCTCAAAATATTCTTTTGGTCAGCTATCTGGAAATAGGAAATGTCAGAACAGGAAATAGTCTGCACCCTGTCACATAGTCACATAGACCGTAAAATCCAAAAGAGTTACAATGGTTCCTCAAAGTCTCAACTAAATCATACAATTGTGTTACACAAATGGAATATTTATTCATACCAGTGACATGACTACAAGTCATCTTTGGATTGTTGGAAATGAAAGCATTCTATTAAAGATGCAGGCCTTTCCAATAATCTATGGAATTTGGTGAAGATAAATGTGTACTTTTTGCTGACATAGTAAACACTGGTAGGTCAAAGGAAGCTACTCGGTCAGAGCAAAAGCGGCATGGCCCCTAGGACCCTGGCCTACCCCCAGCCTCTAAATTACCTCCAGTGACACCAAAGACAGAGCTGCACAGGCTCATGTTAGCCCTGTGCTCAGGCCAGGGCTGAGTGGGTCAGGACCTCACCATTAGGGAACAGGTCAAAGCCACATATCTCTTCAGCTAAGGTGAGGGTCACTGTGATGCTCCGTCCGGCCAGGGTCAAGCAGAGGTCTCCGGCCACTGAGGTTCATGGCAATACAATAAAGCAATCAATTCAGCCGCTGGACTCTGGTCAATAATATACTCTGAGGTTGCACAGGGTCACCACCTGTTTCTGGGTCTCCCCTTGGACTGTCCTCCACTGCTGAGGTTTTCTCTGTGAGACACATGTCATACCAAACATCTATCATATGTCTATAAAACAGGAATAAGTTAGTAATGTCAACCAGCACCTCTTTGGTCAGTTGACCACAATTTCATAAAATTCTGTTACCCACCAGATGCACAACCGAGACATTAAGGTAGTACAAATAGTAGTATATTACACATTTCTTAGTATAGACTTTATTCAGAATGGAAATGATCAGATATCAACAGTGTACAATTCTGTAATACAAAAAAACCCCCAACACAACACTTTTTGCCATATGTTGCCAACCCCCACTGTCTTTCCTCTCACACATGAATGAAGGCAGACAGCATCTTTGGCGGCTGCCAGGATGAGGCAGCAGTTAATTCTTGGCTGCCCTCCCTCTCTGCTTAAAGGCAGGTATAAAGTTTCCAACAGCTCCAGCTGGCTGCATACAATGAAGATCTCAGTGCACGGGCACATATCCAAGCAGGTGAACAAGCCTCTCTTCCTTTCCCTTATAGGCCTTATCAGCTCTAACAGCAGTGCCACTAACAGCACTACACCTCAGACCAGGAGCTACACATCCCACTCAAATTCCAGCCCCGGTCACACCATTTCTTAGAACCATGTTTGTCACTGCACCTTTTTCTTACTACAAAATATATCACAACCCTGCAGGTCTAAGGCAAGACCCAAATAAACATCTAATAAATGTATTCAAAACATATCAAAGCTGGATTATAACTTGTCGTACCTCCATCACGATGTTGACTTTGTGCTCTCTTAGGCCAACAATATGACCGGCTATCAAGTGGCATAATCAGCATGCTATTTGCATACATCAGCTTTATCTTATTGATTGCCCCTCCTTCATTAAAGTCAGGCTTTATAATTAATGGCCAGCCCCCTAGTGCCACACCTTAGGGACAACTCATTCTGCTGCATACCAAGGGGACTTGAGCAGAGCGACAAGTGTGCTTGTCACAGTGGGCACAGTGCCAGGATGAGTCCTGTTACTCCCTCCCCGCCTACTGTGCCTGTCCTTGGTCCCAGCCAGCTACTCTAACAAGGAGAGCCCTTCCCGAGCCGCGTTAACTAAAAGGACAATTATCTTGAGAACAATGATGCTTTTCACAGGGGCTGTGTTGTCATTAATGCAGTGGATCTGGTTACAGCAGCCAGCCTAAGCTAATTAAGGAATGCTTTCTGTGTACTCTCTCTGCTTCCTAATTAAGTCGGATTCATTTCAAAATGGGACAAACACTTTTTTGAGAATGGGAAGGCTGCTGATTTTACCTTTTGTATTTGAATCAGTCCATCTGGTACATTTCTTTGTATGGACAAAACAATACATCAATTTCAGCTGAAGAGTGTGCAGAAATCCTAAAGTGTCTCGTGTGAATATGCCTCTTTTAGCAATAGCTCATCACACGTTTAACAAACTGGTTTGGGTGCACAGTATTTGAGCAGTAGATTCCCACAAAGACAGATTATGTTGTTTTTTCAGCAGTCTGTCAACCCACTTCCAAAGAGGACAATTCTTTGCTGTCTAAATTCTGACTGACAACTTGGAAAATGAATGTGAGAAAAACACATATTTGTGTATGTGCAGTCAGAAACGGTAAAATCCTTCAACTTTCTCCAGACCAATTCCAGTTGACTCCTGAGGCATTGGCAGTGCTGAAATTAACACGGTGCATTATCCCATATGCTCAGTACTTACTTTTGTCTTCATATAGTTTATAGGAATTCCAGTAAGCTAGCATATACCAGTCAGTACAATGTAACACTGGGGTTATGTATGACTTTGTGGTATTTTAGGGGTGTGTGGTAGTTCAGCAGCCAAGAGCAAATGTGTAAACACAGAGACACATGAGTGCAGGGATCTGGTTTGGCAAGAATATATGTCTTTACTTGCACAGCATTGTGAGGGAAGTTACAGCTGTTGATTGTGATTTAAATGTAAACAAAAGAAGAGTTCAGGGAGAGTGCGAGTATGTGAGTTTTAGGCAGATCCACCCCCAAACTTCCACACCCAACTCATAATAAAGGATTTGTTCATTTATGTCATCAATGGAAACACAGAAGCGATACCTGGAAATTATGCAAATGAATGAATACAAAAGCCGAGGTTAAACAGCACAACCATAGCATTGTCAAAGACAGGACTCCAGTCGCTCTGGTGCCTATGGACTGATCATGACCGCATTGTGACCACTATCAACAACTGCACTGCATCTTCCATTTGCCCAGCTTTTACCCTATCAACAAGAAAAATGTAGTGTTTTAAGTAATCCTTGTTTGTTCTAGCCATAATTGATTGGGTAATCCTGGTTTAACATGCACTAAAGCCAGTTCTTAAGAATCTATTAGAAGGGCTAGCAGCTTAAAGAGGCAGGATCTATCTAATGTTGACAGCTCGATCAGTGCTGCTGTGCCTAGAGGTTGAAAGCATTTGATGACGTTTTTATATTGACCCACATTTTATGTTTAAGACATTTCTGCCAATATAACATTCAGTGAGGTTTATATCGCACGCCGTTTCAATGATGCCTTTATGTGCCAAGGTATTGCCATGTGTTATCCTGTAAACTGCTTCAGCAAATCTTTTGGATTTGTTCCATCAACCTGGTGACACAATTCTGGTGGCCAGTACTACATGGAGGCACCACCTAATGCACCTCTAAAGACGCCATGCCAAAAGTCACTGTCAACTCAACGCAACACAAGCCACGTGACAGAGTCAGCACTGTGACAACACTGTCAGAATTCATCAACATCTCCAAAGTCAGCACAGGACGCAGTGCACTGAGCAGACAGCAGGAGCAGAGGAGGAAGTGCACCAGAGCTGGGCCACTGAAATGTGTGTAAAGTAGCAGGGCTTTGTCCTATAACTACTGATGCAGAGGGGAACTGGCCCACACAAATATACAGTACAAAAAGGAGAATAATCCTCAGCGTAGACCTCTACCCTAATGGGGCCCACTATTGTAATTAGAAGGCAGAGGTTTCAGATCAGGCACTTACACAGCCGGCTCACAGTGTCCAGAAAACAAAAAGCTCTGTCATTATTGTCTGCCTCCTCTGTTACCTGTCAGGCTGCTGTTTTGTCAGGAGTTGCTTGTTTCCTGGATTCTCCCTAATCCATGGCTGGAAGCAGCCCTGGCAGCGCGCCTGCCTGTGCAAGAGGCACATTTCAGCTTGAGGGAGTGAGTGACGACATGGCACACAAAGATAGCAGAAACCTGAGTCCTCAGAGCCACACAAGCACATGAATGCATTTTTTTACAAGAGAAGGGAGGAAAAGAAGGAGGGGGAGTGTTCAGTTTGCTCCAGACAAAAGAGCCATTGTGCAGTGAAACTTTATATACATATTAGAAACTTGAAACCCATCGCCTCTGCAAGCAGGATTCTTGTAACTGTGAACAAGATAACGTTACAGACCATTCTTTCCTTCTGTCCACAAAAAATGAGAAAAGACTTCAATCCTACTTTTCTGTGCAGCTCTTATTCCTCATGATGGATTCTTGTTTTTGCAGGGTCATCTAATATCAGCGATAAGAGCTGGAGTCTTCAGGCACTTTTGTGGCCCATTAGGTAACGCATTCCCCAGGTGGAGCAGAGCAGGGGCACAGCTTGTCGACAGAGATTTGCACTCAACATTCTCTGAGCTTGTAGTCATGTCAGTCTATAGTCTCCCCTCTGCCTCGGAAGAAATTCTATATCCATTCCTGCACTTGTTCATTCACTCATTGGCATCTGGAATGTATGCTGCCTTTTGACTTAGTGTTAAAATTATGTGTATATTACCTACAAAGAAAAGATAACATATAGAAGAACATGAAAAGTTTATGTAGAAGTGCACTTCACATACAGTAAGGTATTTTATTGTCACACCTTACAAATACCTATCATTTCTGTGTTTTGTACCTCTCATTTCTGAGAAGATCTTATATTACTAAAAGTTCAACAAGAATAGCCTTCAGTAAAGCCCTCTGTCCACAAGCTTGAGAACAAACTTGCCTGTATGGTGACATCATTAACATCAGACATGTAATTAACATATCGCAACCTTGAATTTGAGGAGAAGGTTGGACACTCGAGCTCATAATAACAACCCTGACAACTTGTAATTATTTTCCACCAGGGACAAACAAAGTACAAACCACATGTCTAAAAATGATGCTCACAGCAACATTCAAATGGAACTGCTCTTGACAAGAATGCAGTGTTGCGTGAGGCAGTAGTATATATATTGATCATGTTGGATATAATGGATAACAGCCTTTTTAGTGCCACAGTGATCACTGAATTAATTCCCATGTGTATGTTTTAGGAGCTTTTTGCATGTCAATTTGCATACGTTAAGTCTAGTCAAATGAAGTAACTGACGTCAATGTAAGGCCACACTGCTTTGTTTATTCTGATTAAGAAGATCATATTAAAAGCATGATCTATGCAGATTTTCGTACCCAGTCAACACTGCCCCTGCACATTCTTTCTCTCACTGAGCTGGCGTAGGGCTAACTGTGGGGACCTATCTGTGCTATAGTCTCAGGCCTGGTTTGGTGTGGTCAACTCCAACAGAGAAGGCCTTGAGAGCAAAGACGGCTCTAAGTTTGTTTTAATAGCCGCATTATTTCTAGCACCCGCGCAGACTCCAGCTCTGAGCTATTGGCTGTTTGAAGTCGGTAACAGCTGTAGTGTTCCAGCCTTTATTTAGAGGTCAGCACAGTGCCTTTGCTTAAAAGGAGAGTGGGACTAAAAGAAGAGGAAAGAAGGCAGTGGGAGGAGAAGAAAGAACAGAGGTGAAAGTAGGAGTTAAAAAAAGAAAGAGTTACTAGCATGGCCAGGGATTAGCAGAGGGAGAGGTTAAAAGTTTGTGGAGTTGCATCTGGCCTCCTGCCTGCTCTGTTGTTTATTGCCGCGGGCCTGAAGATCTGGTGCCAACATTAACCGCACCTGAGTAACACACACACACACACACACATACACAGGAGGACACAGTGTGCACTGTGCTGCAGCTTTGGCAGGAGGACTCACTGAGCCAGACTTCTCCACTGTGTGAACAACTCTGCGTACTTTTGCCTAGTCATGACTTCTCATTTTCACTCTTATTATTTGTCTGATCTCCATCCTCTGTGCTAAACCACGCTCCACTGGCCACACAACTTTGACTTCCAAATGTTCACCGTTCCTTTAGTGAGGGAAGCAGAACAGCTCTTTTGCTCCATATGGGTGTCCGGGAGTCATTAACGAGTGATGTACTGTTGTACTGAAGAGACAAGTGAAATACACAGGGTCATTGTGGGCAAAAATTACACAAAGAAGAATGCTGGGATGCCACCCACGACAAGCTCAGAAACAAGCACTTCTCTGTAAGACAGCTCTTTCACAGGAATTCCCCTCATAATGTGCCATCTTACACCGAGCAACAATGCACAAGCGTGCACAAGCTAGCACACAGCAAGCTAGTACTGGGACAGAAGGGCTGAGGAGGAAGTTTGGGAGAGGAAGACACTGGTGGTGGATTATGGTTCTGCAGCTCCTCACTCTTTTACACTATTTATTTTGGAGCACTGAAACAGACTGTGTTCACATGCACATCAGCAATGATGGAGTCCAGGCTTCTGGTTAAGACGCTCAGTAGAGTTTCACAGATCAGCCTCACTACTCCAAAGGAACTTCTTCCTACTACAACAGTATCTGAGTTCACGTTGCCCTGACACTGGCCACTCCTTTGCTTGTGGAAGTAATACCAGATTACAGAGCAACTGTTGTTAAATGTTGATATAATGTGTTTTTCTAGCTCTTTTTCCTCCCGCTGTGTTTGGACAGCTGGTCCTGCACAGTGAGAAATCGGATTGCAAAGCTCTCATATGGCTTACTTAGCTCAGAATTAATGTCTCATCTCAGTTTGAAATACATCAAATACAAGTGGAGTGTGAAAGGAAACCTGCTTCTGAGCTAGAAACGTGTAGTTATGTGAGATGGTCTCTGGACTTTGCTTTTACTTTGTATATCTTTGGGTTGGGTTACTACTGCTAATTCTGCAAGGGTTAACTCCTGCTGCAGTGACTCAGGTATATGGGACATGCCCTGACAGGAGGCTTACAACTCTAAAACAGAGAGCAGGGGTTTTTAAAAAGCCATCTTTCACCATTGGTCCAGTACAACAGCGCAACTAAATAGGAAAGATACACACTTAAAAAGGCAGCTTCAAAGTCCATGCTTTTTAAGGGAACAAAGTCTCATGATGATTAAAAATACAAAAAGAACAAGTGTTAATGATCCGTCCATCAAATGTTGAAGTTTTCTTTAATCTTTGCCTGGCCAATCCCTACATGTGTTTGGGTGTATATACATGTAACAGGCAGTATGCTGGAAGCTCTCCCAGGCCCCAGATGCACTCTGTCAACAGTGAGATTCCACAGAGGAAGCAGGGCTTTACCGACACAGAGCCAGGACCTGCAAAGACCAGGAGCCTGCTGCCTGCTGTCTGCTGCCTGTTGTGCTGTGTGCGCCTCTGCTTCTCCTCCTGTCCTGGGCTTATACAGGCTAGACTCCATGGGGCAGGATGATCTGAGCTGCACTTTCTCTGGGCAGCCTGAGCCCCTTCTCTGCCTGCCACTATTCAGAGGTAAATAGCTATTGGCTGCTCAATAAGTGGCTTCAGTGCGTTGCAGTAAGGGGCCTTTTTCCCCACACTCTCAAAGGCTTGACAAGCATGTATTGACAGAGCAGTTACACACTAACCCATTGGGGGAAATCCTCCACATTGTGCCGCAGACAGCTGATAAATGAAACTCATACAGCACCTGTAAGCATGATCTGTGTCGGACAGGACACAGTGCAGTGTGCATCCTCACCATTCAATACTAAACTAATGTAAAGGACAAAATAAACATCAGCTTACAAACATACTTTGTCCAAAGAAACTGATATTGTTTCACAGATGTAATTGCGTCCTTTAACTATTAAGAGAATAGTTCAAATGTATTAGCCTCAGTTGTCTCAGGTGGCTGTCAAATATAAAATGAAAATGAATGACAAGACCAAGGTTCGACATGCATGAGGTGATCTCAAAGAAAGGGCTCAAGGTTCTGGAAAGTACTTTTACAAACACAAATCAATGTTAAGAAATACCAAAGCAAGACTCGAACCACAGTTTCAGTGAAAGGAAACAGACTCAGTCCTTGGCATTGTTCATTCTAAAAAAAGAAATAAAAAGTAGTCTTTCTTTCAGTATTATGCCAAATGCATTTGCAAAGCCTGTGCTTAGCACCATGAGCAGCTGAAGCCCCCACAGGAGGACACTGCTGTCCTCACTGCACTGCTCTCTCCTCTGCTGCTGATAAATAGCTAGGGGTGCAGCACTGGCTTTCACTTTGTGATATGATGTCAGTAACCTTCATTGATCTGCAGGCAGACAGCCTGGTCTTATCACTGCCTCTCCCTTGTGATATACTGTGATCCAGGGCCCTGACTGCTTTTTAATACACTGCACTTTAGGTAACGGTGTCGCAGGCTAACCACCCTGTCTACTAACACCTGAGGCTGTATTTTACAGCAGAACTGCGATGGCCACACAGATTACACACAGCCAACTCTCGGAGAAGCTGCCAGCACGGTGATAAAAGGCTGCAGCAGGACGCTCAGCCGTGACGTAGGACTAGTACTTTTGGACATAAAAAATGCTGGCTTAGGCATATTGGCATTACTACCACAGATGTACTTCTATCCACAAAGCAGCCCCAAAGCTACATGTTTCAGACTAATAATGAAGCACTGTGTCAGAGCTAAGAGCTGATGTTGACAGAGGGGGGTGACAGCTGAAGTGAACTGCTGCTGACAGACACTTCCTACATCTACACTCAGGTGACCTGAACGCTAACACCAGCCAACTGACCACCTATGTGCCATGTATACTACTGCTTTGTAGTGGAGTGAGGGGCTTCAAAGACTGCCTGTACACATGCAGATTATACACAATAAAATGAGGACAACTGGATATATTCAAAGATAGCTGTGTGTGTCTAACTTCCATGGTAAATGAGGCATGCTCCTCTTAACCACCACCTCCGTGTACATGGTTAGAGAAGCTGCAGATAAAGGAGGGTGGACGACTAGCGAGAGAATTATCCCAACTATTGATTTTAGCTGTTGGGTATTACAGAAGGAAACAGCGGGTTTATCAGGCCAGGATCCCACTGCACTTTCACTAACTAAACGAGTATTTTCTGGGCTTATCAGGCAAAAAGCCTATTACTGATGGTCTCAGCCTCCCCCACAACTAGACAAAGAGGAACCTTGGCCATCATTACGGTTATATATTGTATCTTTTGGGGCCCTATAACACTGACGGAGCAAAAGCGATCTCCACATATACAGTATATAATGCTGTTGCACATTTGCCTGTGTTATTATTTTTACAGTGTGTGCTAATGGACCTGTGACCTCTTGAACTGTCTGCTCTCCATTTTCCTTCTGAGCTGCGTGTCTCTCTCTGGGTCAATGTCATCTGCTCCACAGCGGTATATTGGGTCTATAATAAGAGATAATGGGAAGTGCTATAATCCCTGAGAGGAGCCTAATAACAGACTTAATCACAAGAAAAAATAGGTTTTAATTACTAACTCAAAGATCCAGACACCTATCCTAGATTTCACTATTTCTATTAAAAATATAGAAAGGCCAGACAGTGACAGTATTAGTGCTTTAAGATAAAAGAAAGTTAGCTTTGAATATACACCCATTTTCAAATGTTGATAATGAAGAAGAGAAAAGAAAATTTCCCAAAGCAATTACTGTGGCAATCCATATCCTAATCAATGTCCAATCCCAGGTATTGTCCAAATACATTTACGATATAGACAACACAAACTTGCATGATTTTATCATATCTGAGATGAGAATATTATTGAAGAAATAAAAGCCTTTGTAATGAAAGACATATTTCTTCACTATGGAAGTGGGTGATCAAACATGCAAAGAAAGAAACACATCTATATCGACAAAGATGAAGAGGAACAAAATAATGAACACATATATTATAAATAGATTGTACAGGTTTTGTGCAGACATTTACTATGTTTTACTACATCTTTATCTACTCAGGGGTAATCTACTATAGCCATAACAGGAGCCACCACAGAATGACAGACCCACAACTTGGCACCCACAAAGGGGCAGTGCTCTTCTGCCCAGCGGCCAGCCTCCATGTCTCCAAGTCAGCCCTGTAATTTGCTTGGGGCGGAGATAAATCTTATCTCAGAGACCTGATTAAGTTTTTAATTTACACTCCAATCAATAGCCCAGGTCTATTGGCAATGTGTCTAAAACTCTATTTACTAAAGGATTCCCTGCTATCAATTGATCAAGGAGCCAGCAGCCATAAATTATGGGAACACGTGTGTAAGAGGAAGAGAGAAGACGGCATAGAATAGTGTTAAAGTAGGAAAGGGGAAACGCTTCATCTGTGACCAGCTAACACAATATATTTATGTCTGTGAATGACCCGCTAGCAAATTCTTTGACACGCCATGTTACAGACCAACTGTTGATACAATATCTGTAAAGCAAATACACCTAAGTACAATGCTCAGTTATCTTACTACTGCAGGCTTTGCTAGTATTCACACGTCTTAATCCGGAGCACATGCTAAAAGTTGGAGCGAGTAAGCCCCCCCACTTCCGGTGCTTTCTGCATAAGTGCCATTATCTGTTTACAGTGTCCATTTTCCCAAAGGAACACTTAAAGAAGAAATATGCTCGGGCTCTGAGTTACCCACACTTAAGATCTGACATGCAGTTCCTCCATGACAAATCTCACTAGGGCACAAGTTTGAGCACAAAAGAGTCTAGATTGAGTGGTCATCTCCAAACTTTTAATAAAATAGTTTTGTTAGACTAGAAGTATAGTATATATTGTATGCACTGTATAGCAGATAGGGCAGTGTTAGGTGCATGACTTAAGTGTGGTCATGGTGGTTATGCTCTGGCCCTGTTGACTGGCTGATTCCTCAACATGAGATCATTTCAGACAGCTGACCTTAATATTACTGTGCTCACCACAAACACATCCAGTGGAGCTTCTCCCGCTCTCTTGTCTGGCTGCAAGCAAATGGTTAAACTGCCTTTTAATTCCTCCAGTCTCATTAACAGGAATTAGAGGAATTAACACAAGTAAACAAGTCCGCTTCCTCCTTCCTCATCACTTCCAGGGAGACAGAAATAAACGGGAGGGGGGGTGGGGGGGTGGGGGGTGGGAGGGAGGGGAGCATTGCCATGCTCAGGGACTGTTTCAGAAACATAGTTCTATTAACAGCTTTTCCAAACTGTTTGACCAAGTGATTTATGTCAAAACATCCACCCAAAGATAGATTTGTGGAATGTTTTTTCACTACATGACAGTAAAGGTTAGAACACAAATGTTTGGGGAGTATGTATGTGCTACTTTGTCATTAGTGGAGAGGCTGTCTGGTAAAATCAAGCATAAACATGTGTCAGAATTACACGTAATTATAGTTTTAAACACTTCCGCAGAGAGTATGAATCACTTGTGCAGCTGGCTGGCGTGGCAGAGAACAGCACCCTGCTATCCTGCTCTTCTCTACCTTCATAACTGCACAGGGGGAGGGCTCTGTCTTACAGTAGACACCAGAGCTGCGCTTTGACAGACACCGGTGTGCTTGTCCCCTGTAGGATAATCTAAAGAGCCACCCAAAGATAGGTGTAATCAGGCCTATCCCCATGTTTCTCTGCTCCCTCTGCTCGCTGGCTAATGTCTCCGCCTGATTCGATTGAGGCAATTAGGCAGTAATCTATAGAGCTGGGGAGTGATGGAAACATTCCCACTGTCCTCCTCATGTTTCTCCGAGCTGCTATAATTAGCTAACTTTGTTTCTCATTAAACATCAGAGCAGTATTTACATACCCAGATCCAATTTGGCTCAGCACAGCCCATTCCTTTTAAACTGCCTTGAAACCCTGAAACATGTCTATAAACAAGAGAACAGGCAGCAGCTAATCTCCACTTATTTCACTCAGGCAGATCACACAGTCTCTACAATGTAAAGAAGTGTACATAGCAGATAGTGGAGCAGATTTATAGCAGCATGTTGTTACAAATGAATCCTGTTATGGTAAAAGTTTGAAAAAGACTGGCTGTCCCTCCACCACAGACTTCAATGAGCCATCATGGGAACGGACCCACTTATTCCCATACGGCCAATATTCTGCTCAAATGTTTTTAACAGAAAAAGAACTCAGCACAGAGTTCAAAGCAAAAACTGCTTCTTCAACTTATTAGCTACATATTCTGTTAAAACACTGAATCCCATTATTAAACTAAGAACAATATTTTAATACTAAATTTGCTCTCACAGAACAATTTGTGATTGTTTATTTTAAATAGATCCTGACCCCGTGGTAATTTATGTGAAAACATTGCTTGAGAAATTGTACATAAAATCACAGAGATCATTCATGCTGATTAAGTACAAATCATTCAAACTATGCCTGTGTTCAGATTTCAAAACATATTTACTAAATATATATTGACAGTGACTGTATTGGTCCATTGCCTGTGTAGTATTAATGAGCTCACATTTATAACCAGACTAAACATAGTTAATACACATTAATAACAAGTAAATAACTTTTGAAACAAGATACACCATTTATATATTTGAATTAGTGTCTAAAGAACAGAGTGCTGAAACTCAAAACCTCAAATTCAGGGTAGTTTCCATCACAAGTTGTGAGAAAATGTTCTGTGTTTTATTGTGCGAAAATGCCCACTGACTAGTATTGGAATGTATAAGTAAACAGTGGGAGCTGTGCAGGGGTGTCCAGATGGGCTTCCTGGGAAAGGGCTATCATACACACGCACACACACACCCACACACACACACTCGCCTCAGCCTCCCTCTAGCCCTGTGTTCTGGACTGTGAAGCGCACCGTCCGAGCAGCACAGGGTTAACTGCACTGGCCAGTCCCAGGCATCAAGTGAAACAATGAAATAATGGCAGCGAGTGAGCGCTCAAAGGCAGGGGGCAGGGTGGGAGGCTGTGGGAGGCCGGGGGCTCGCCATAGGCTGCTGCAGATGTTGCTGGGCTTCAGTGGGTCACACAATCACACGTATTAGCATTCCTGATGGAGGGAGCCCGGATTACCGAGCTGAATGCCTTTCTCAACTTTGTCAGGTCTGGAGTAGCACAGGGCCAGAAATCCCAGAAATGTGGCTGTGGTTAAGAAAGAGAGAAAATGCTGCTACTGTCAGTGTAGAAAGAGACTATAGCACAATGTTTAGTCGAGAAAGAGGAGGGGAGAGTGGAAGTACGATTGACAGACAAATTGTGCCAAATTGACTAAACAACTAATAAAAGAGACACAAACAGACAATAACGCAAAATCAGGCATGTAGTAATTTAGTAGCTTTGGAAGGCTGGTCCTGGGAGTGTATGTGAAAATGTGTTTTTGTGCTTGAATGAGCCAATGGGCATAGACAAATGCTCGCTTTCCCCCTTTGTATGAATGGATGGGCGAGAGAGAGAGAGAGAGAGAGAGAGAGAGAGAGAGAGAGAGCTGGGACAAAAGCTTTGCTGAGTTTGGGTGTGCTGTCCCAGAGCAGAGGTCCAGGGAGGCCTCATATTTCTAGCTGCTGTCAGACCAGGCTAAGAGACAGCAAGGGACAGCTGTTTGCTATGAGGTGCTCTGGCCCCAACACATGGCCTTTGATCCAAGCAGGCTCACCCCAAGTCCTACTACTAAATACTAATGTGTGTCAGTGAATAAAAGAAGTAAGGAAGTTCTAAGCATAGTACATAGTAAAAGTTTATGCTGCTGTTTACTAATCCTTCTGCCTTTGTTTTAGCTTCAGACAATTTAAGAGGAATGCAGCAGAGCCAGTCTGATATGGCTGTGTATACAGAGCTGATTTCTGAATACAGTCAGAGCCTGTCTGATAAGGCAGGCACACAGACACATGCCCAGAAATACTAGTCCTCAGCAGAATAGTATGAGAAAGGAAAAGCAAATTAGTAGTGCAAAGCCACAGTAATTGTGTGACATACCACAGGAATGACTCTGCATATTAGTGATTTATGTACTAATTCATATTATCTCATTGTGTTTGTTCATTCATAACACAGTAGGACATTCCTGTACTTTTTAAAAATAGAACATGGTGCAAATAAAATAAAAGGTACTTGGGACAGTCCCAAATGCATAGCTCGTTTCTGTTATCACTGCTGTTTGTTTTCTACCAACAGACAGCAGAGAGACAGACACTGTCAGCAGACACACATAAAACCTGTACATTTAATCGTTAGGGGAGATGCACCTTTGTCCCCAATGACTATCACTGACTCTACAAGTTAATATTTGCTTCTACATGCTCATAAATTTGCATTGCATTAGAATCTGACCTAAATGCATTTTTATCACCCAAAGTAATTAGCTGAGCATTAGTCATAGGAGAGAGGGGCTGAAGGCTTCCTGAATGGTGGTGGCTAGACAGAGCACCAGAGGGATGGGTAAAAGGCGAGCTGTGCCACCAGATGAAAGAGGAAGTAAACAGGGCCAGTGCAGGCTCTTTAATCTACTACATTAACTCTAGTACAGGGGGCGGAGTCAGCATGCAGGCAAACGCACAGCCACACAAAAGAGGAGTGTCAATGAGGGGTAATAAGGAAAGACAATAAGTAAACAAGCAGGGAAAGTCCAGCCCTGGTGCGCTTGAACTCAGCCTGGCACACACAAAGCCCTGCTGTAATTAGCAACCCCAATAGGTTGTTTTACATTTGCATATAAATGCCCTCACAGGCAAACACTAAACACATTGACACAAGCCATGCCCAAAACAGACGTTGGCCACACCTCTACCCCTCCAGGAGGTCTCAGGGGTCCACTTATGTTTGTGTGCCCCTCCCTCTGCCTGAGCTGTGCCCACAACAGGCAGGCTGGCATGCATTACACTGGCTCACACCAGAGCACTCCTCACTTCTTCTTTCTTACACATTGTGCAATAGAGCAGCCAGGCTTCCTGTTAGCACCTCATACAGCTATTTGTCATATGAAAGTACATTCTCCTATGTATCAGACAAGCTTGATATAGAACAGGATGAAAAGTACAGGTGCCTTTCTTTTTGTTTAGCCAAATAATGAATAAGGACCCTATGGTGACTACATTTGTGCAATAGTGCAGTACAGTCAGAAAGCTGTATCACATCCAAGTTCTGTATAAACAATCAGTTGGCAATTGTACATCTCATTCTGCTGTTTTGACAGATTAGCAAAGAAAGGAAGGAAGTGATGAGAATGGTATCTATCTCTCACAGCCCCTCTGCCCTGACCACCACAGCACCACCTCGCTCTGCTCCAAAACCACATACTCTCTCTCTCTCGTGTGGAAAGCCGGTCCCCCTCCTTTTAGTGCTGCTGGATAGGAAACAGAAACGCTCCGTACCAGCTATACTTCCTGTGCTAATCCAAGTAACACAGTCTACAATATTTTCTTTAAAAGATCTCAAATATGGCACTAGATTGAAAACTATATCCTAACATTATGTCTCTCACCTGCCATGTGGCCTGTTGTTTCCCATTAGGGCATGATCTGACATGAGAAAGACACCTGGCTCCTAAAAAAAAAAAAAAAAAAGTCCACCTCCTGTTATGGTTACTAAATGTCATACGTGTTGGGACAGGATAGACTGGACAGAGGATGCCAGTTGTAAGTGAATATATTATATGAATACGTACAAAGAGAGCCTTGCAGTTTTTTAAGCATATACAACATGTTGACTTCCTACATGTGGTCACGGTGTGTTTTTGTACCGCTTCAAACATCAAGACTTGCTATTGCTATTTGTGACTACCTGAGCAACGATGGAAATGGCATATTGTGTGACCTAGATACACTACACATGAAATAACATATTTCTGTGGCATAACAATAGTTTGCATTTACGCTCTAGAATTTGATGGTGTTCGATCACTATCACCTGTAATATAGAAAGAAACAAATACGCTAACAAAAACTCCACCAGTGTTTTCTTTCATGTGGTGAGGAACAGTAATTAGAGATGTTAACTGTAAACCAGGTCAAAGCATTTTAATGATTTAGACAGTATATAGCAAATTATTATCATTGATTTCAGGCTTCAACATCAGTTTTAATTCTAGGGTCTGCAGAATACGGTGACGTCACACGAACCCAAATTATTGCATGCCGTATTGTCGTCCACCTACACCGCAACTGTTTTTAATCCCAGATACACAGACACAAAACATATATGGAAATTTGTATTCAGATCACCATGAACTAATATGAACCAGGCATGCCCCCATCTTCATTCATTAAACGGCAGGAAAAAATGAATGTCATGGTGACCAGACGAGGCCGGTGACGTCACAAAGCCAGGGTCACCGGTCTGTCACGGCCGTCTAGCCCGGTGTCACTCCCCTGGGATCTGCCCCTCCCCCCTCGGACAGCACCAAACCTCTGCCACGACACAGCAAAATACAACACAACATTTGTATCCGAATGGTATCCAAATACTGCAATAAGACGACGGTAAGCAACATGAAATGCAAGCTTCTTAAAGGGTAGTAAAAATGAATATACTGGATGCTAAGGTTAATTTATAAAAATAAAAAAATATATGAGGCAGCTACAGAAATTATGTTGAACAGAATACATTTATCTATCTGAAAACGTATACATTTAAACAGACAGCAAGGATAGCTATTCACCTCCCCAGGCTAAACACACAATCTGTAGTACATGTCTGCTTTTTGGAGGCGCTGTGTGGGAGTATTCCTCTCTCTAATAAATTTATTATGAGCCACTGAGGTCCTAATGTTTGTTCATTTAACACAGGGAAAATGAGGAAAGAGCGTTTGTTTTAGGTACAGTGAAACCCACAGAGGAAAGCGCGGTTTGTTTTTTAGATGAACTATAAGGGCTGCGCTAAGGTGAGCTAACGTCATATCGGGAAGAAGAACCGCCCTCTGGAATCGTGCAATAAGAGTGTGGTTATCAGAAATGTAGCTTTAATTGCAGCCTGGTGCATTGTAGTCTGTATGACACCTGGCCAAAATGGTTTACACTCAAGACGGTGCCAATTATAATTCAGCCAATGGGAGCGCTTTCATAAATCCACAGACATGCTCGCTGCGGCAGCTAGATGCTTATTTGACAAGATGGGATGGAGACAGACGGACATGCACTATATCTTTTTTTTAATTACAATGTCTGCAAAGGTGGGAGTAGCTATAAACAATCATCTATGCCATCAGCTTCCCCATCCCCCAACACAATGCATTGTCATTTTTCCTCCTGAAAAATATAATAGTGAAGGAAAAAGAGATGGCATGTATGAGAATTATTTGAAAGACAGCATAGGACTGAATAATATGCTCATTTATAATTCAAAAGCAATGCTCGCACTACAACATTTTGAAAAAAAAAATTCAGTATAAACCTGTGCTACCTGTGTTTACCTACACATTTTAATTTCTAAATTTTTATATCAAACACATGATGATTTTTAAACTGTATATTATCACAATTTTATATTAAATACAATTGTACAAAAATGTTTAAATATCAGACAATAAACTAGCAACAACTTCTTATAATCCACCAACTTATTATTATTGCAGCTAAAATCAGAACAATTGTAACTAAATTACTGGACAACATGTTTAAATGTAAAAAAGTAACAAAAGAGTGTACTTTAGTAGTTTTTGTTGTGTCCAGGGACAGTGTAGAGACAGGTAAAGCAGCACGGGCAGAAGCTGTGAGAGAGCTGACATCAGAGGACTACGGAGGCTCTAGCACTTAGAGGCCATTTTATTGCTTTGCTGTGGTCAAGTGAGGTGCACCAAGCTCAATTCCAGCACAACAATGGCACCGAGGGCCGCTGAGACAAAAGAGGGCTATCCCTGCTTCTTAACCCCTTCACTACTGTCAGCGCCGTCTCCAGGGAAGAACAGGGAAAACACTGGCCCACCTGAGGAGAACATAAGCTAAGGCAGCACTATGTAATGAGTGAGTAGAGCTGTGGTAACTTGTGTAACTGAATGAATTGAGCATTGGCCTTTCTCTGACAAGCACAGGCTCACCCTAGCTCCAATCGTTTTTCTCACTATTCTGCACAATACATTGCGGCTTGTGTCATGTGTGCCTCCCCTCTCTGTCCACTCTTCCAACGGGAATGTGGGAGCACCACCTACCTCACATTTGCAAATGAATAGATAAGACAGGGAGTACACAGAGAGGAAGTGCAAAATAGCTACTGGAGGCCAGAACATGCAGGCACTAAACTTTAATCATCCACATCATCTGTGATAGGAAAACATAAGCTGGTATTTCTGTTTTAATTATAATCATTAACAAATAGATTATAGAAATATAGTGGAAAAATACTTCCACACTTCACATCAAGCACTTTAAATGTACTTCAGAAAACAAGGTTCTGCCAAAGAGAATTATGTAAAGCAATGTCCCTTAAAAGCTATTGTCCAAAAATGTAAACTTAGCTAAAACATGACAAATTATATTGATTTGGTATTTTCTAAAAATATCTGGAAAAAATTGCATGCTGTAAATTCAGTATAAATTCACTAAAAATTCACTATTGTGAAAAGGTGCAAAAATGACACATGTAAAGGATATATCACTGGGCTGTTTCTGTACTGTTAGTATTGAAACCTCACACTCCACACAGCAGCAGCCGCCACCGCCGCTGCACACTTCCACTGGAGTAACACAATGCGGATTTCACAGACACAGATAAACAATGCCAGGGCAGTTATCAGTCCACAGAGCACAGTAACACAGAGGAAGAGGAAGAGCATGAAAAAGAAGTAAGGAAGGATAAAAAGACGTGTGCATGTGTGTCGTCAGAGTCACAGGCCAGAGGGGCCCACGTATTGTTCGGGGCTCAGCGTGCACGGGGAGAGAAAGGCAACCTGGCCCGCTTGTGTCTAAGCGTCCTCCATGTTTTATGCATTCTGTCCTTTGTGATGATAAGCACCAGTGAGGAGGGTGGAATGCTGGCCTCCATGGTCCAGAGAGGGGTGGGCTTTAGCCGAGGTTCAGCTCTGTTTAATTTAGCAGCCCTCGGCGTAGTCACTGTCATCCCGTCATGTGTACGTGTGTGTGGACGTATGTACTCTGCACAGACGCAGCCTCGCGGCTCAGCCAATCCCAGAGCATCGAGCGGGCTGACACTGCCCAAAACAATACACTACTCACTATACTACATCTGCACAGCCTGGTCAACTATGTCTTCCACGATACTCAGTGCTAATAATTCAAAGAACTCCTAGATCAACTTGCTGCTATACTAAATACTGAGCATTTGTTACAAAAGCAATATACTTGTTCATCTCAAGGACATACAACTAACATTATATCATGATCACAATATATCCTTTTACTGTAAGGAACAGCATTCAACCAGTATACTGCTTTAAGAGTGTCGCAACAAAAGTGACTAACAGGTAAACTGATATTAATATATTCGTAATAACTGTCTCTATCTTAGCTCACATAATGTATAAACTGATTTGAAAAATAAATCAACTTAAAAATATTATTACAGACAAAAAAAATGTCATGGATGCAGCGTGTGACTATCCTCATAAATCTCTCTACCAATGACCATAATTGTTAACATGAAATCACACTGTGAGAGAACAAACCATAGAAATGGCCATCAAGTTTACTTGTAAAGATAAAAAGGAGATACTGATGGAGACATGGACTGTTTCTGGAGTCGAGGAGAGGAACTGTGAGCACGAGGGTTGTAAAGATTAAAGACTGACTCCAGCATCTGTGAACACAGCACAGACCTGAGCATGAGAGTCATGTGTGCGGCCTGTCTCTCCTCACACTACCCTGGCCTTCCACCGAGCTGAGCTACCACCCGTACACACCACCACAACATCACCAAGCAACTGGAAGAACCCGTCCAGTGTGACCTCATGCACTCACAGCAAAATCACTTCAGTGAACACACAAGGAAATGACAGGCCTTTCATTTAAATAATTCATAATATTATAAACAATGTTTAATAATAACAATAATATTAGTGTTGTTAATATTATGTAATATTTATTGATTTTGCTGATAATAAATTCAAGAAATTAATGTATTGTGAATTTAGCATAAGAACAGTGTTCACCCAAAGAGGGCTCTCTCAGACCAGGGACATGGCAGAGCTCCCTACTGCACCAGTGCCCATCATCCGAGAGGTGGGGAGAGAGCGATGCAGCACACACACATGGACACACACACACTCACACACTGTATAAAATAGAGAGGCAGGGAGAGGCAGAGAGGAATAAGGAGAAGGGGTTATGACAGCCAGAGGCGCTGTCTCCTTCTCTCGATGTGGTTACCCCCATATGATCAAACAAGTCTATGATGCTTTTTCTACTCGACCATCTTCACAGCGATGTTGTTCAAAATGGTAATGTAAGTGTTAAAATCAAAATTGGATTTTTCATTGGCCCATACAGCACCTACCTATCAGTGAAATCACATGCATAATAGTTCAAACTTCAAATGTATTTTTTTTTTTCACCTATAAATAACTATAACGGCAACCACACTCTGAATAGCCATTACGCCATGGTGGTTTATCATAGAAATAATGAAGTCCGTCACCATTTCATTATTTTCATGGGTACAATTTTCATATACATAACATAATTTCAAGGTCAGCCCTATAGAAATAAAAAAATATATTTTTTTAATTAATATAAGTGTTAGTGTGAATATACCCTGCTAGGTTCAAAATTAAAACAGGCCTTCCAATTATTTTTGAAGCCTATAGAGGGCTCGTCCATCCTTACAGACAAGAACACAGTGCTGTTGTTACTTTCACCAAACACCATGTCAGAGAAATCAAATGGAAAACATCCAAATGACATTCCTATAGCTTTGGCAGGAACAGTTATAATTAAACACAAATATGACATTGAGACAAGACAGAGAGGAATCAGACACATGAGATGACAATAAACTATTGTGCTCGTCTTTGTTTTGTAACCGTAGACATAGACATAGACAGAGAGTAGAAGAAGAGGAGGAGAGAGGGGAGTGTTACTGTCAGACGGGGGAGGCAGCGAGCATTACAGGCATGGTATAAACAGTACCTGTCCTGTTCACTGTGCCGACTTCACAACAACAACAAAAACCTAAAAAAAAACTCTATCGACTTATGTGAATGCATTTATTAGAGTTCAATAATGGACAAATAATCTCCTTTTCTTGATTTAGATGAGACTCTGTTTGTGTGCCCTCTTCCCCTGCTTGCTCTTCTCATGGCCCTTGGCTATCTGACCCCTCTAAACCAACCCCCCACATCAGTCGTCTCCTCCACAATTCTCGTCTTTAAATAAAATGTGAATGCCTATTGGACCCGCTGCCTGGGCGAGCTTTTATAGCCATCAGGCCTATTTCTTCACACTCCAAACTAAAACCAAAGTCTTAATCTGTGCAGATGCTGACAACCACAAGTGCTTTGTGCTGCTCCCAAAACACACACACAACAACCAGCCTCTCCTCTCTACTACCGTCCCTGGGCTGTTTGCAAGGGGCTTTCCTCTGCTTTCCTTTTTATCTGTGCGCTCACTCCATGACCCCTGTTCCCCCGGTTTCTTGCTGTCTGACCCATACCCCCCACCCCACACACACACTCTCTCTCTCACACACACACACACACACACACCCACACACACCCCTTGAGTCCCCCTAAACGGTAGGCGCCTACTCGTAGCCTTGCTCTTGCTTTACTAGCAAAATCCCTACTCGCTTCATTCCATTCTGGGAAAAATATAGGACTAACTTGGGATTCTCTTTATTACTGGCCGAAACTATAGAGCTATTTTTTTATCTATGTTCTGACACGATCAGCACTAAAGACATACAAAGCAAAACCGCTTTTTGTTTTTGCAGGGTTGACTTTTTAAACTATAGCATTGAATTTGTAGCAAGCTAAGTATTTATTTTGTTAAGGCCTTTACGCGTAAATTGTGTTAAACTAGTTGGATATGAGCGCATGGGTGCACCCTCCACGAGTACTTAAACGCAGTCATTTTTGAAACGGTAACTAGATACAGATTGTGTATGCTGAGGTTCACGTTTTGTTTTCAGTTTTGGTGATCGTTTCCCGGGCAGTCCGGAGTAAAGAGGAGAGCCCGGTATTAGAGGAAAAGTGATCCTAGGAGCAGCCTGTGTGTGCAGCATGACAGGCGCACCGTACCCTACTATCTACGTCCGCTCTCGGTGCACTTCTAGTCCGCTCGTGCCATGGACGAGACCGGGGGCTCCATTCGCACAACACACTCTCACTCGCGCAAACACAAGCCCCCGCGCGCACGTCCCACACACACATAGCCTATACACATGTCGATCAATTTGCATGTGACTTCGACAGGGAATGAGCGAGAATCGACTTAAAACAGTAGCTAAAAGTATGAGGGTGGAAAAATAAAACATGGCCAAAAGCCGGACAGATTACGATAAAGGAGAAAGTGTAGCTGGAGGAGCTGAGGCAGGGCGGAGGGACTGCACGAGCTCGGCACAATCGGACAACAGCAAAATGTGTTTATCAAGAAGAAGAATTAGAAGCAAGCATCCCTTCAGAAAGCCCCACTGGATTTGCCCGGTAGAAAATGTCTTAAAACAGAGACCGCGAGGTGCTCTCGTCTTCACCGGACACGCATGGACCCATAGGCTGGACTTGGAGCTCCTTTCCTGGGCTGCGCTTACGCGGAGCTACCGTTGCCTTTCGCTCGCGTAACACTGTGTTTTTCTACCGATTCTGTGCCCTAAACATGCTTCTTGACACCCACAACCTCACATGACACCCATAACGATGCAAAGAAATGCACATATTTGTCTGAAATGGTGTTTTTGTACGATCAACTGCTTGGAGCGGATCGCTGTCTCTTGCCCAGTTCTTATCTTCCATTCACGAAGAGGAGGACGATCGCTCATGTAAACACAGGTAACGATAAAACAGAACAATCGTGAATAAAAGCTAACTACTTGCATGAAATCTACTTGAAATTGGGAGTCTTTTCTCATAACGTGAGGATCGACAGCTCCGGTGTACGTAGCTGAAAGTCGGACCGACAGAGAGATAAGTCCACAGCGAAAAGAATAGGATCGGAGAAACACACTAAAAGAGACAAACACAAAGTTGAAACTTACAATTTCTTGCTGCCGCTTTGTGATCCTTGCGTTTTAATCCAGAATAGTGATGGTTTGGCTAAAGATCCCATCAATGCAGTCCCCTTTTGGTCAGTTTGCGCTTAGGGTGGCAAAAGAAAGATCATTGTTGTTGCGGAGTGTAAAAACGGAGTATTAGTTGTTAAAGGCAATATAAAAATAATTTGGATGCAAAGCAGGCGGTGAGTCTTGTGTTAGAGGGAGCTAGGAAGAGGTGAAAGTGAGATCTGATGATTGAAAAGAAAAAACTCTTTGGATCTTTATTCCTGCTAATTAGTTTCCTGCAAAAAATGGCTGTGATTAATTCAGTGCGCATGTGCTTCATTACACAGGCACGAAGGGAAGGGCTAATTAGCCGCCTTCTGGATCAATAAGATTCAGCAAAGGAGAGAGCTCGAGAGAGAGAGGGAGGGAGGGGAACGAAGAGGAGGAGGGATGGATAGATACAAGCTGAAAAACACCAAAGTAATGATCAGGAATTGAAAGTATGGAATTAAGACGAGCGGAAAGTAAGAGTTTGATTAGACGGAAGACAGTCCAAGTTAATAGTGGCGCAAGCGGCAGAGCTGGCAAAGTCCGAGGCTACATGCACCGCTTTACCCCGCGTTTTCCCACATTTTGCAAGCTTTTTACACCGAATTAACTTTTTAAAATAAAACACGGACGCAATTATCAAGCGCTTCCGGCTCATGAACCGCTGGGCTTTGTTTTATCCTATCACTTTTGGCTCTTTTTACGTGTTTTAACCGAGATAGACAACTGCGAGAGGATGTAGTTTAGACAACTTACAAAGTTCACAGTCGAGTAAAGGCGCATCTAGTGCCCGATAGAGGAACAATGTATTTGTGATTCTTTATTATTTGACATAAACGTGCGCGTCGCGTGCGTAACAGCAGCTTTACTACATTTACCTCAATCCGCGCTTGGTTTTACGATGACTTTACTCCACATTTAGTTACTACTGCTACTTTATCTGAACTTAAAATGCACAAGATTAGTGACATTTGTGAAAATAACAGCGTAATGTAAACGTAATAATAGGCTGTTACGTGTAATTGCGTTTATGGGCACAACTCTTATTTAGAAGTTATTTAAATCTCGAATAATTACATGTTGTTGATAAAAAAAAAATATGCTTTTAAAATATTCATATAATTTGCTTAATAAGAAAACATTCTTTGTGACCCATGGATGATGTTTTATTGTATTATTATTATCCACTGAAACAAGAGATTTGCAGAACAGACCTTTAAAATTTCCACTCGCACATGCTCATATTTGTTGGAGACCCAATGAGGTGTATTTTTAATCATCACCATTTTAATTTTAATTATATTTTTGTGTACAGTCAGTTTATGCATAGTTCAACACAAATGTAGCCTATGTAGTTTTTTTATTGACCCGGACAGACACGAGGCTTTATCTTATTTATGTCAGGTGTTTCAGGATCTTATATAGAGCTCAGTTTGAATCAGACTTTTGTAACCTATTTGGGCGTAACAGTGTGTGCATGTGTTTCTTTTGCGTTGTAATAATAAAACAAATGCCAACGCAGTACACGTGCACAGATCCAAAGCAGGTGACTTTTGATCAGGCTGAAGCTCTACTGTATATGAGAGGAATCAAACACAACACGTTTCCCTATTATTCTGTTCATTTATTATTGTTTGCTTATTTTTCTTAGCCTTTAAAGCATCACTTTTACTGTGTACACTGATGTTCTGCCAGAAGGCCAGCTGGCTAGTAGCTGATTTTACTTGAGATTTGGTGATGAGGAATTTCCGAACGCTCTGTGATCAATACCAGAGTACATTTACTGACATTCGCTCTTTCTTTGCGCACTGAGCATCTCGTCTTTCCTAAATCGTTGTAACTTGCATCCATCCCTGTTTCCTCGGAATAAAACCTGAACTGCAAAAATCAACCCTTTGGACTTTTGCTGCTCATTGTTATGATAATTTTTTTTTTATATTTTATGTATTTTTTATTGTTCATCTTCTGAAAAGTGGTGGACAAACCCTCAGTATCAGGGTGCGCTTTTTCTTTTCTGTTTCTTTTTTTTTTTTTTGCTTGATCTCCAACAAGTGCTGGTCCACTTAATGCCAAGTTTAGTGGCTAAGTGTATTTTTATTTGATCCAATATTATGTTGCAACTTTGTGAATGCTCATAATGGTTTTGTTGAGAACATGTTTTACTAGTATTGTTTTAGTCTATGTAAATCTGTGGTGAAATAGTGATGCGTTGAGAGGAAAGGGTGACCACAACAGACAATGTGTTTCATTCTCATTTTTTTCTTAGGCCTTTGACTCTAAGGTTATGAGAGGTTACGGAAAGCCCCTGGGACACACCGTTTCCACAGTTAAAATTGCATATATCCTTTAAATCAGCTCATGAAATATATATAGGCTATTTTTTGAATGCTCCCCATCTCTCACGTTGCGTTTTCTCTGCACTTGTCACCCGTTGGCTAAGACACTCACTGTTACCTGGTAGAAGGAGATAGCCCACTGTAGAACGCCTGTGTGTAGCACTAGATACCACTACAAGACACGGAGATCGCACCAGCTCACTCTCACTCCACAGTGAGACACAGACCGCGGGAATCTCGAGGATTTCCGACGTGTCTGCTCTCTCGGGAAGAAGAGATTGTAAAAATGAATAGGTTTAAATTCGCGTATGAGAGGAGTTAAAGGGGCTCGCAGATAATAAAAGAGTTTGGTGTAATTTGAGGCTTGGTACGAGGCAGCTTTGAGTGAGTCAGCCGCCTAGAGCCGAACAATGCAAACTTCAGTTTACAAATTTATGCAAAGGCCTGATTGACATTGCTCCATCAGTGACCATATTGCGCATGGCGGAGCGACAGAAAACGAGGAGCAGGCAGACGGAGGCCCGTGTGCTTTTAGGGCTCGTGCATCTCTGAAAAGGAAAAAGGGGGAACTGACAGGGTCTGGGCTTTTGTGTTAGCACCATTCAATTGCGCCTCTCTGTGGGAAGGATAACTGTCCACGTGCCACTCTCAATAGGCATACATCGACGAGTGGCATTGCAAATTCAACACAACCTGTGGCTATGACAGCCCGTGGATATGACAAAGAAAGGCAGAGTGGCTTAAATGCAAAATGCTCAGTGGATGTGGGCCACATAAAAGCGCTTGACCATCACTAGACCCGCACGGAACAAAATGGTGAACTGGGGCGCGGGGCAAAGCGCAACAATCGTTTTATCCGCTGCTCCCACAGATTTAATGCCACTGTCACGTTAACTGACAAAAATAATTTAAATGTATTTAAACACTTAAGAAACCCGTCGTGTTCGCGCATGGGGCTCGTGCACGCACCGGAGTGGAGGAAAAGCTGAGATGAAACATAGAAAATGAGCGAGGAGGCATTTAAAGATAATAGTTAGAACTGAGTGAATTCGCACATCTTTATGAAGATCTATGGTCAGCAAGGACTTATTATTTTAGAGCAAGACAAACAAGGAGGAGGCTGTAACTCATCTGTCTACGGTCAACACACATGGAAAAGCATCTGACTTTTGGAGATGCTACCAAATAAATACTACACCAGATACAAACATTTAGCCTGTCGCAGCATGTGGCCGTTCAAAAGCACGTCCTTGTTCTATAGAGTCGCCTGATGGATGGACCAGTCAATAGATGCTTTTGTTGGAATTTATGGTTGACCTATATCTGTATGAAATATGTTAATATATGAACGGACACACGAGCACCGTGCCAGTGTTTCAGCCTATGAACGTTGTCAAAATGTGTTTTTCCCTCATTGGGAGCATGTATCTACAGTGTGCACGCGTGAAACATGGGAGTCGATGCAGCTGTAGAAGCGCTCTTGAAAGTCTGATGTCCGGCTCCCTGAGAGACTCGGGTGGATAGGGCAGCGCAGCCAGGTGCAATGGGAGCGCCCTCTTATGTTCAGGCTGTGACCACAAGGATCAAGCAGCGCAGCTCCTCTGCACAGAGCCCAGCGCCTGCGGAGGAGCTGCACACGCGCTCATGTCCGTGCGCGCACAGAGCTACACTCGCTGGAGCGATTCGAGATGAAAAACCCTCGTGTTGGACGTAATAGTTTAATTCCTGCTCCAACAGCGTACATATGGATAAATCCAGTAACATTTTAGGGGGTTAGAATCTGCGCTGTCAACACGAGCATAAACATGAACCAAACTGCGAACAAACAGAAGATACACGTCTAAATAAAACAAACACATAAATACAATGCCACGGTACAAAGAAAAGACTAGTGTACCCAGATCAATAGAAGATCAGAGCCATAAGGTGATATTTTAATCTGTAAACGAAAAAACAAAAAAAACCAAACGTATAGGCGATGTTTTGACAGTTAATCGAGTTATTGATACTTTTTAATTTGTCTTTGTTATTTGTTAGATTATATATATATATATATATATATATATATATATATATATATATATATATATATATATATATATATATATATATATATATATATATATATATATATATATATATATATATATATATATATATATATATATATATATATATATATATATATATATAAACATGATTTTTGTTATTATTATTATTATTTTTTTCAAATATATTCATGTAAAAACACAAGTGTCTTCTGTAAAGTAGCTAGAATGAATGTGTTCTTGCTTTGTGTGTCACTGTAAATCGACCAAGCTGTAATTCAGATTAAATTGCACTTGTTAATGCAAATGTTTCATGTTTTGCCTTTTGTATTGCCTTTTCTTTTTAGATTTTATTTTAACACACTTGTTTAATGAACTATAATAAAATGGAAAACGCTGTTTTAAATGAAATAGTAAATGAATATTTGCATGGACCAGTGCCTCTTGTTTGTTTTGTGTGGTGTCACTTCAGAAGGTGCCGCAGTGGACGCTGGGAGCGGATGGAGCAGTTTGCTGCACATCTCGGCTGCTGCAGCTCGACCTGATTTTTCTAGTAGACTACTGCTGTTGAGATCAGTGTAAACGGAACACAGCGTCTGTCTGGTCAGTTTTATCCATTTACATGAGAAACCAGACGCATATCAATCCTCTGCTGCTATCACTACTTTATTAATGACTGCATGCATTATTCAGCAATCACTTTTGACTTTCATCGAAAGGAAATAGACGTGTTAACACAACAAGCCAAATGTGCATCCTGCATCAGTCAGTATGCAATCATATCTGAAAGGTTTACTGGACCCTCTCAATTTGAAAAAAAAAAAAAAAAAAAAAGAAAAAGGTTATATTGTGCCCTTTTTGGAGACAAGTGAATAAAAAACCTAAGTTGTTCCAGGAACTTATGTGGGTATAGGGTAAAAGAAATAGCACAAGGATTAAGGTGACACGAACAAAAATTATTATTATTATTATTATTATTATTATTATTATTATTATTATTATTATTATTATTATTATTATTTTACATGCACACGTTAAATTATGCAGTGAACTTATATTTTGAATTTGATTCTCTTGAAATGCAGAAAATATTAAGTCACACAAATAAAGAGATTAGGGACATAAACGCGCATAATTAGATTCACACACGTTGTGTAGGCTTTATTATGGTCCAATAACTAAACTAAATAAATAGGCCTATGTTTTTTTTTAATTGTTGCGAGCTTGGAATTCATGACATTTTGATGATTAAATTGTAAAGATGTAAATATATAAATATGTAAATATGTAGGCCTCATGTATCTGTCGTGTCCTTTAAATGATCAGATATAAAACTCTTTAGGCTTGTATCGTATTCATTAGCCTACAGTAGGCCTATCATTTCACGCAGGCCTCATTTTGTTTTAAATAGGCCCACTAATTTTAACGGAAATAACATGAAAATCCTCGGAGCTGTTGTCTCCGAATCCGGCTTAAGGCTGGTTTTATTTTATTTTTTCGCGCGTTGGTTTCCAAAATGAGAGACAACTGTCCAGACAGCTGCAGCACGAGAGCTTATAAAACAGCCCAAACCGTGCGGTGCAATGTCAGACAGTCCTACACAGCAACATGAAACAAAGATAAAGTGCGTAATTTGTCCACGTGAAGAAGGCGCGTGTTAAAGAGCGCGATGAGATGAAAGATGACAGGTGGAAATGACACACAAGTCGAGTCTAAGAGTAAAGCCAGCGGTCACATCCAAGTCCTGCGTCACAGCCTCTGGACGCCTCAACGTCACTTCTACTCGGGGAGACTAGCTCTGACTACGACTATTCAGACCAAACCAGAGCAGAAAAGGGTCATGGTGAAGCCTTTGTGTAAACTGTGAAGAATTTCGCTTTATAACACGAGTTTTTATTTTTCAGGTTTATAGGCCTTGCATTACTCCTCTTGTTTTTGGGAGATAGTTGATTTTGCAGAGTAAAGCAACACAAGGAAATGGATAGGCCTAAAATGAAAATGTGACAGAAAATCCAGTGTTCTGTACCTTTGTGGACTTCACCCATGTACCACCAGTTTGTGTGAGCTAAAAGTGACCAGCCCAGAGCTACAGTAGGAGCTACCTGTGGTCAACACAAAAACACTTCACTTGGTCAAAGTGTCCTATGGCAGAATATAATAGATGTTTCCCCAATGGGCTCTGGTGTTTTGTTTTTTTTTCTTTTCTATGTGCCGTGAGCTCAAGTAGGTAAGCTTCAATTTCAGGCTTAAAGCTCTCAGCAGTGACCAGTAAATGCATAGAATTAAATGCACATGTCAAAAAGCATCAGAAATTGAAGTGATTATAGAATTATTACAAAAATAGAAAATACATTACTTTGTTAAATGCATATGGCAGGTGTATTGTGTACAGGCACTTAAAATTACACCTGCATTCACAGTACCTGCACTTTTGAGCCTCGTGGTCCGCTCCAGCTGTGATCCCCTCGGCTTTATGAATTTCCACATGTGTGCACCAGTCCACTGACCTCATTCCTGTAGTGAACTATCCCTCAAACACAAATAGTAGTTTTGTTTAGTTCAGGCACTTCCCTGGCTGAAAGCACAGAGGGAGTTAGCCACTACATCAAGTCAATAATGGAGGCAAATGGAAGCTTGTGGATTTCTATTTTTCTTTGCTTTTTATTTAGTTAATGGTATAGACCCCTATAGGAAAGAGTGAGAGTGGGTTACAATATAGACTGTAAAGTCCACACACAAATCCCAGTATGTTTAAGGTAAGGAACTGAGCAATTTATACTACAATGTAATAGGGCAGTGAAAATATCATCTCTCAACCGAATGTGTTTCTCTGTCTCAAAAAGATATCAACATTAAAAATAGGCCTTGAATGGTAAAAGGTCACATGCTCCCAGTGGTCAAATGACAGTGATGTGATCTCCTATTTGTGGCAGATGAGAAAAGGCTCACTGGATCAGCAGCATTATTCTTATGTTAACCAATGAGCTTATTTTGTACATCTCATACTTCAGTAAAGTGTAGCTTTAGTTTTTATGGTTGATGATGACTTAAAGATCATGGTGAATGGTGAAAACACTATTGTACACAAAGGTACGATTACAAGTGTTAAAAATGTATTATCTTAAATGTTATTTCAAAGCACTGAAACAAAGACAGTCAAATGAATTATCATATTAACTGTTTTTTGTGATGTTTAATTAAAGTTGTTTTGACTCAGACAGAACGTGATTTCAATGAATTTAGGGGGTAAATACTCTAACAGAATAGAGGAAATTATGCATGTTGCATGTAGCATGGTTTATGAACCTAGAATACTCACAGGAGAAATATAGCATCTAACAAGAATGATAACCTGCGTTTTGTCTTCCTTTCTTTCTGATCTTATGTTTTTATATGTACAAATGCATTTCCTCAGGAGGGTACTGGGTTTGGGCTGTTTAGAATTGTAAATGTATTGCATAGGCCATGCTGTCCAATTACATATATCTTTCATGTATGAAATCATGCATGTCTCCCTCAGAACAGGGGGGTGTGCACACAAAGGGACCAGCCCAGAATGCCGCCCACATGAAAAATAAGGTCTAGTGTCAAAGCCCTGAAGGCCAGGGAGGGGAGCTGTGCAGCCAGACCTGCCCACTCCTCTTCACACTCCACTGCATGCTGCTGTGCTATTGCCGACCAGCTGACCTAGGGCATCTTCAACTCACAGATTTCAGGTCACACTCTTAATTACATCCACAATGAAATAAATACATCTCACATCTATTTCATAAAGTCCTTCATTTTTACAGATTTCATCAGTATTATTTTTTGCTAGTATTACCTTTTATACTATTTGCTATGCAAACATATCAATTTTACTGTGTATACAGGTTTTGTTAACAGCAGAGAAGTACAAAGCCAACCTATACATATGAAACACCACACCCTCTCACAGCTGAAGAAAAAAATCTAGGAGAAAATGTTGTCAGTTGAAATCATAAACAGCTACATGTTTACCATAAACTGGTTATGCAGTAAACGCATAATGTGATTACGGGACTTAAGATGTGTGTGTGTGTGCATGAGTGCGTGTGTGTGTGTGCGTGTCGGGGTGTGTATGCGTGTGCATGGTGTGTGTGTGTTGGGGTGTGCTTGTGTGTGTGTGCATGCTTGTGTGTGTATGCGTGTGTGTGCATGGTATGTGTGAATGCGTGTCTGTGTGCTGGGGTGTGTGTGTGTGTGTGTGTGTGCATGGTGTGTGTGTGTGAATGCGTGTCTGTGTGCTTGTCTGTGTGCTTGTGTGTGTGTGCATGGTGTGTGTGTGTGTGAATGCATGCCGGTGTGTGCGTGTGTGTGCATATGAAAGAAAAGTTAAGGTGGGTAGAAAACATACAAATGTAATAGCAGTTTATATTCTTTTGGTAAAAAGTAGTGTAAGAATTCATGTTGATCAAAATAATTAAAGAGTGTTAATCTGAAAAAGTACCATCTGCGCACAGCTTAAAAGAACCAATTCAAGAAGCGTATATATCTTTACTCTAACTCACAGGTTGAGCTATCTGTGTTCAAAGTGTGGATGGCATTACAGAGCGTTGGGCACAGACAGCAGGAGCAGTAGAGACTTCACAAACTTACCTGATGATAGGGTTTTGAGTCCACTGCACAGAAGCCTCTCTGACACGGTGTGTTTGAAGTCCTCAGGGAGAAAGGTCACACCCTCTGGGTCACAGCAGGTTGGTCAAAGCCATGGTGAACAACAGTGGCTATTGCAAATGTCCAGACTTTCCTCGTCTTTGTATTCACAGAAGATTATTAAGTAGAATAAAGCTATTAATGTGGTGCCTGGGCACCAGAAACGTTTTGGTGATATTCTCCTAGAACTCCAGGTAATTCCAGGATTTCCAAAGCTATATGGTTTGGGATATGGGGACTCCCAGGTCAGAAGGAGAGACAGTCAGCATAGAGCCATCACCTGAAAAAAAAGCACAAAAATAAACTGGTTAGAAACAAGTTTGGAAGACATTAAAGAGTGACAGTTTTATTCATCATGAAAGAGAAGCCACTATTTCAGTATCCCAACCAAAATACAACATAATGAATGTCTCTCAAAGGAAACAAACCAAAGCAGAATGACTTCCATCAACATCTCAGAAATAATTAGCTGTTTGGAGACAGCAAAATTAATCCACCTTTTTATTTTTTTGTATGTAAGTATAGCCTCTTATGACTTAAAATTACATTTAATACCAAATCATTTGCTGTGAATAGTTTCCATTGTTATTGGAAATGCAGAAGGAAAAACTTAATTCTTTGTGAGCAGAACAAGACATATTCCTGTATTGACATATTTAATTGACTGCTATGCAGAGGATCACTCGTATGTGACAACAAAGTCTCTTAGACAATACATATTTATTTGCTGTCAATTCCAGTTAAAGCGTGTAAGAAAGAACTTTGAATTCCTCATGGGCCTGGTGGAGACAGACAAATGCACTTGTCATATGTTCCAATAATTCCAGCGTGACTGAAATTTGGTTGAGAAGAGGCGCACACAAGCAGCAGGCGTTTGTGATAGCTCAAACGCTCTTTTGAAGCCTCTTCTATTTGGAAACTGCGCATGATTATTTTTACCTCTGTGGTTTAAACCCATGTTTAATTGTTCCCAAGAGTTCTTACTGTGGTGGTGATTAGGAGCTCTGGGAGCAACATTTAAATTTGCTACAAAAATAACTGAACTTGTGCTCTTTGTCCACAGGTCTAACATGTGAAAACAGTGTTTCAGCTTCTCCACAGTTGCATGTTTTAGTTCTTCAGCCATCAAACATTAAAAATAATTGTACATATATCAATATGTGTGTTTATGTTTGTGGTCTAAGATGAGTCCACAGATGATGTGTACAGTTGCGGGGACCAGTGGTAGCAGATGCTGTTAATTTGTTGTCTCAGTGCTTTAAAGGGCACGACTTACAGGTTTGTGGGAGCGACCTGTGGGAGTGAGTGTTGGGATCAATAGCCCACCCACAGCAGAGCCGCGGGCCATCCCTGACCGGGCTATTGATTAGGACTGGCTCAGCTGCCAATAGCAATGTGCTGGATGTGACACCAGGCTTAGACAGAGCTGAGGAAAGGGGATTCTGAATTGCCAGTGGCAGCCCCACAGCACACCGCAGATAAAAGTCAATTCCACTTAACCAAATCACTGACAACTAAATAGTTAGAAGACAGAAGAATGCCAAGAGTCTCTGATGGCAGCAGCTGGATGGCTTTGGGGATTTCCTCCACTCTGACCTGTGTCACAGAGCCCAATAGGCCATGGGAGAAACAGCACCACTTAAGCATGTGTGTAAGCAGCCTGACCTTTCCCTGTCTGTCTAATCTGATCACTTATCAACACATGAGTACACTGTTTTAGATAGTCATTAAGGTCAGGGCATATGGATCTCCATACAGGATCACAGCTGTAATGGCAGACAATCATCTGTACATCTGTACATCTGTACATTTCTGTTTTATATTGCTTATAGGCCAGTACATTCTGAATGCAGTAGTGCAAGCACTTGTTCGTTCAGCCTCTATTAATGGCTCCATATCTCTCTCAGTAATAGCTGAGTGACAGAAAGGCAATACTGACAACTTCATTACAGGACAGTCAGACAGGCTGGACACTGGCTGTGGCCACACAGTTGTGCCATAAGCCATCAAGGTCATCTTCCAAAATGTAAGAGGGGAGTTACCAAACAGGTGTGTCAGAGCTAAGACACTTAACATAAACTGATTACTGATCATTTTCCATATATTTTTTTGTGCTCGTTATAATTTCTGTTTTAAAACAAAAAAGGTATTAAACCTGGGTAACCACATGGTAGAGTACATCAGGAGAAAATAATTAATACTTTTATCATTAAAAATATAAATATATTAATGTCAGTTAATCCATACATAGGACTGAAAGAAATCAAATAAAAACCTGAAACCTGTTAAAAATAAATAAATAAATAAATAAACTAACAAATAAATAAATAAATAAATAAAGCAATTGGTTTGCATGATTAAAAATACTTGACTTGAAGCTTAGTATGTGTATAGTGGTGGGTTAGGATTCATAATTATTTTATGATTATAAACTATTCCAATTGAAATATATTTTCTACCATTTGGTATTAGAATATATGAATAAAAGCCATTGTTATTATTTGTCAGCTGCATGCACAGCCTGAGTTCATGTGTGTGTAAAGCCTTTATGTACATACTAGAGGAGTCCTGACGCTCCTTAGATCTTCTCTCTCGGCAGTTGCTTGGCACCGTTCACATTAAATCATAATAATGGCAGATGAGCACTCACACTGCACAGACAGACACCTATTTGAAACTGCTTTTTATTATACTTTGTTCCACTTAATCAAAAAAATGTGAAAAGATAACATAGTTTTTTAAAAATCCCAGATAAACAGCAACCATTGCATGTTTAAATAATAGATGATCCGCTGCCTCTTACAGACAGGAATATAACTGAAAATAATTGAAGACAACAATGTCCTATAAGTGCAAGATTGGAGCAGTGCTGATTCAGAGCCCTTCAGAACTTCAAACACTCACTCATAAACTATGGATAATCCGTGAAAGAGAGCCATGCGCCTGTTTACAATTTCCGTCTAATTAAAGCTACAGCAACGGGGTCCACCTTTGTTAAAGTTGATGTGCATGTTTGTTAGACCTACCCACAAAAGTGTAGCACTGCACAAATGAGGAGCAGAATACCAAACAAAACAAACAATAACAGTCAAATATCATCTGCAGTCATGGAATAAATATTTCACCTTCATCTGCCTGTGTCTGACACACTTTCACTCACCAACAAAGGATTCCTAATAACTCACTTGGATTTAAATGGATAACCCTTTGGACCTGTATTAATTCACAGAAAGATGGAGGAAAATTACATAGTGCAACTGTGAACAAACTGTACCTTTCAGAGTGTAGACTCAAGTATCGGAGAACTTAAACAACAAGACAGAAGTGCCTTAGATAAAACCAGGGCGTCACAATAAACTGAGGCATAAGTGCTTAAAACTTATGCAAAAAGAAAGCTTGCTTATTAAAAAGTATCACATGTTTATACCATGACTACTACTACCTCTGCCATACTTTTACCACTGGAGCTGCTATCACTGTTTATACAGTTTATAATATCAACTCTGAATAAATGTATTTTGGATGTGTGTTTCATAAATGTAAATCACTTGAACAGAAATATCTAGCTAACTTTCCCCCATTCACATTAGGCAACAACCTTTGATTATCATGTTATTAATTTTATTATGTTAAAGTATTCAGCTTTTCTGGTGGAAAGTTTTCATTTAGGTCAGGGGTGTCAATCATGCGGCCCGGGGGCTGGATCTGGCCCGGCTACAGACTTGATCCGGCCCTCAGCTGATTTGTAATAAAAATACACTCAGCAAAAATTGAATTTTTAAATTTTTTTTTTCTGAGTGCTAGCAAAATAGCATCATCTTCAAAACCGTAATAATGAACCTTAATAAAACAAAGCTGCGGTCAAAGCTAACACACACGGACTTAAATAACATTTTGAAATTGGCAGCTACTTAGGATATGATGCCTGATATTGATGCACTTGTGCAGGCTAAAAGATGCCAAGTTTCTGGATCAAAAACAAAGCATGACTAAATCCTGTGCAGAATGTTGAATTGAAATAATTTGTGTATTAATCTGCACATGCTTTTTTTTTTTTTTTTTTTTTTTTTTTAATTACTGTATTGAGTTGCACTGCACAAAAATGAGACAGTTTCAGGTTGTTCTTAATATTTTATAAAGGAACAGTTCTCTTCAATAAAAACATTTTACATGTTTCGCTGCACAAATGTTTCTACTTGTTGCTAGTATTTATGTTGAGTTTTCTGGTCCGGCCCCTTTGAGATCAAATTAAATCGTATGTGGCCCCCAGACCAAAATGAGTTTGACACCCCTGATTTAGGTGTTATTGCTATGCTTAGAATGTTCCACACTATAGCATTAAACATATCTATCTAGAAGAGCAGACCACACCACTAGGCCAAGGTACAGGTCAGATCTGTGGAGAGGAAAACCCATGCACAGTAAGAATTAACCATAATGAAATGGTCACATGGTTAACGGTCATAGCACTTTTCCACCTTCAAGGAACTCAAATAACAACGCCAACCTTCAGATCAGTGGACAAACACTCAACTGAGCACCAACTGAGCTACTGTGGCTCAATAAACAATCCATCCATTTTCTTCTGCTTATCCAGGACCTGGTCGCAGGGGCAGAAGTCTAAGCAGGGACTCACAGATATCCGTCATGCCAGGTAGTTCGTGCAGCTCCTCTAGTGGGACCCCAAGGTGTTCCCAGACCGGCCGAGAGACATAGTCCCTCCAGTGTGTCCTGGGTCTTCCTTGGGGCCTCATCCCTGTGGGACATGCCCGGAACATCTCTCCAAGGAGGCATCCAGGAGGCATCTGGAAGGGATGCTCGAGCTACCTCAGCTGGCTCCTCACCCTATCTCTAAGGGAGCGCCGAGCCACCCTGCGGAGGAAAGTCATTTCAGCCACTTGCATCCACGATCTTGCCCTTTCGGTCTTTACCCAATGCTCATGGCCATAGGTGAGGGTAGGAGCATAGACTGATCAGCAAATCGAGTGCTTTTCCTTTGTACTCAGCTCTGTTTTTACCACAACAGTCGGGTGGCTACGAGCTGGTGTGGACTTGCTTATTGCCCCAAACCTCAACTATCATATGTTGGAGTTCAACCCAGTACACCAACCATTGTTCTTCTGGGGAACTTCAACATTCAGGTGTGCAACGACAGTGACACCTAGAGAGGGGTGATGGGGAACAATGGCCTCCCTGATCTGAGCCTGAGTGGTGTTCTATTACTGGACGTCTGTGCTACTCACAGTTTGTCCATAACAAACACCATGTTCAAGCACAAGGGTGTCCATCAGTGCACGTGGCACCAGGACATCCTAGGCCAGAGGTTGATGATCGACTTTGTTGTCACGTCAACTCACCTCTGGCTGCGTGTCTTGGACACTCGGTGAAGAGAGGGGCAGAGCTGTCTGCTGATCACCACCTGGTTGTGAGTTGGATCCGCTGGCAGATGAAGCCAGACAGACCGGGCAGATCCAAACGTACTGTGAGGATTTGTTGCGGACATCTAGGGGACCCCTCTGTCATCTGGGTTTTCAACTCATACCTCTCGGAGAACTTCTCCCAGGTCCCGGGGAAGGCTGGGGGGGGGGGGGGGGGGGGGGGGGGGGCTGGGGACATGAAGTCCGAGTGGGCCATGTTCTCTGCCTCTATTGTTAATGTGGCTGATCGTAGCTGTGGTCATAAGTTCTGTGGTGCTCGTTGTTGCTCCAACCCTTGAACCCAGTGGTGGACACTGGAAGCAGGGGATACTGTCAGGCTGAAGAAGGAGTTCTATCGAGCCTTGTTAGCTTGTGGGACACCCGAGGCAGCTGACGGGTACCAGCAGGCCCAGAGTGCCGCAGCGCATGCAGTCGCAGAGGCCAATAGACAATAATAAACAATAAATAATTATTAGATATGTTAATTGCCATACTGTGGAACTTTTGGGGAGAAACAATAACATTGCAGACAAGCAGACAGCGGACCACCCACCAGAAAAGTTTATCTTTAAACATCTTCTAGTTTAGCCTTACAATAAAAAGGCTTCTCCCCTGGTTTAGTGAAGAACTGTCATGGGAGGCGAGTGTTAATCATAGACTGTGTATTTAAGTGGACATGGCTAACCTGCTAGTCGCCACATTCCAAAAAGGAAGGGAGCATGATTGTGCGTCAGGCTCCATCAACTTTGATTCCAATTGACTTTCTATTGGAAAACTATCGCCCCTTACTCTGCAACTGCTGCTGTCAGGCTTGTCATTTTTGGTCTAAAATCTTTGCATTAACTCACTCTACATGATCCAGGGTTTTTTATTTTGCTGTTTTGTCAGTAAATCAAGATAAGAACATTAATTACAGACCAACGAGGTTCCTTCTTTCTAGCTAAGCTAAACCAGGGGTGCTGGCGGGAAGGGGCGTTACCTTCAACAGCTTCGCTCTGGATTGGCTGCTTGGTTGCTATGATACTAGCCTCAATGAGGTTCATTTGACTGGAACCAAATGTTATGGGTGGCATCTCCCTCACTTAGTCCACTTCATTATACAGTCTATGATGTTAATACAGCCACACAACAGGAAGAGTACATGTGGATAACTGCGAATAGGCTTCTGTCTATATCATAAACCAATGTTTGACTGTATAAGGCTATATGTGAGCAGCAGTGAAATTAGGTGAGCGTGGTGCTGATGAAGGTGAGGTTTCCCATTTTCCCTGGGTAAAAAGGTCAACACGGCTCTGTATGTCTAAGAGGGATAAGACCAGCCTGGATGATTCATCACTGGACATAATAAAAGCTCACACCAGGAGCACCGTCCAGCTGATTCAGGGATCTGATTGGGCGCGATTAGGGAGCAGAAATAATCACTCTAGCTCTGCATTCATAGGCCACTCATAATGATATCTTCTGATTGGAGCTTGGAGGAGATAATAAGGATGGTCTTCAAAATGGACTGTACGATTATTCCTTTAACTTCATAAAAACGTGGCAACGGCCTGGTGCAACAGATTTGAGGATTAAGACAAAATGACCTTTCACATTATGTAGCCATGTATAAAAGATGAAGTTTACAGAAATTCAGAACAGATCTTATCAATGGCCTGAGCCTCTGAACCATCTCTGAATGGACAATGCTCTTTGAAATGGCCAAACAACCTGGTGGTGAAGGATTACTGTGCCGCTAAATGTAACTATGACTGGAAATAAAAGGAAGAATGGCTCAACATGAAATACATTCATTTAAAGAGGGAGTATTATGCAAAATCAACTTTTTGGAGCTTTCTATCAAAAACATACCTGATGTGCTTTTATATGTCCTTGTGTGTTTTTATGTCATCCTTGTATGTTTGAGTAATCTTGCGATCTCTCCCAGGCACTATTGTAACCCTCTTACAGTGAGCAGTACAAGGCTACCTAAAGCTCAGCCCACAAGTCAGCGTAACCCATGCTCCCACATGGCCATTTTAAAATAAATACACAAAAGCAGGATCCAAAACAATACACTACAACTTCACAAACCTGATGCAATGTGCAGTAGTTTCTTTGACAGAATGCACTATCACAACTAGTGTTGTGGTAGTGCCCCTAGTGCCCTGAAGGGGGAGTGCAGGGAAACTTAAGTTTAATAAATTGTTTTTGGCAAATATAGCATTTTCAAAATGAAAGGCTTGTCTAATTATGTTATGTGTTAGCCATTAATACCCCATAGAAGTAAAATCCCCCTTTATATTATCTCTTTATAGTATTAACATTTTCACACTGTGCATGTTCAATGACTGGCAACTAAATTTCACATAGCGCTAACTATTACCACACCAAAACACACACTATTGCAAACGATTCATTTTTCTTTTGAATCAGGTCAGTAATGCTGTCAGCTAAAACCCAAATGCAGAGCACCAGCATGGCTTTTCATTTCAACAAAAGTATTGCTAGCCTCACTGTCTATCAAATCCTCACATCTCACGTTTCTTTACAAAAATAAATATCTGTCAAAATGGCAAGGTGTCAGTTGTTTCAAATGCAAACCAGGATGTTTCAAACATCCTCTTCAATCAAGTGAGATTATGTTGGAACTAGAGTTGTACACCTGTGTCTTACAGACAGTGTCACCTTTTTACAATTGCAACAACAACTCCTGACACAAGTCAAATGATATAACCTAGAATTTGTGTTTTTTTAAGCAAATCAACCAAAAATGGACTACATTTTGCAAGCTTTGTGCAAAAACATATTTGTATTTTCCAGGTATGAGACTGGTGGTGAACTTCTCAGGGCCTTTTTGATGTGATACACTTCCAATCCTCAAATCTTACAACCGAGCTTTGAAGTGACTTATTATTATAACCTCTATTATTTTCAATGATAAATATTCAAATTCAGATCTTCAATCCCGTGCTTAGAGAGGAGAATAGCCAAAAACAACATACTGCTTTCCCCGGCTCTCACCTCTCTATAGAAAATCATTATGAAGATCAATTTCCAAATCAAACAAACTGAGAAGAGGATGAAGTAACCAGAAAAAAAAATCATAGTTAAATGTGGAGACTGGAAGATTGTTGGTCAAAGAGCCGGGCTGTTTTGTTCTGTATTTGTTTGAGCATTTTGACACATTTAGAATTTGCTTCACGGCTGTGAATTAATTTTGCAGTTTGAATATTAATCCCGATTCAGCAGTGGATTAGTTTGCTATTGTCCCTTCTCCCGGAGCCCTAAATAAAGGCGCTGACACCAAGAGGAAATCTATACCTCTTCGCCTGGTGAACAAAGGCTTCGGCTCCATAGATAACACTGTAACATGCTTCCAACCCCACTGCTCTTCCTCACGACATGTCACCATCAGCACTCCTCCTCTCCATCGCTTCCACCAAAACATTGCTATGGTAGATTTGCAAGGCAATCGTGCCCTTAAACCGTGCCCTTCTTAGCTTGTACCATGCATTTTCCAGAGTTTATCAAAAAAATACAATGATGTTATGCTTTCACCATTATTCTCCTTTATTTATTTAAATGCAGCTGTACAACTGAGGCAGAGCACAGCCTGCTGCCTCACTATGGAACACAGAAAGATGAAAATGCGTTACAAAAATCCACTACATTACTTTGTTGACCTTTGCTGTTCTTATAGTTTACAAACAGCTGTGAAGCTCCTTCCTCTGGGCTCTTTGTACTTCAGAGACTGGGACTGATGGAGGCACGCCACACTAAAAGGAAGGCCCTTTTTAACTGCCTCCAATATGATGCACAAACACAACCAACAAACATTTTTCCTTTATCTGAGCCTCTAAAGCTGCAGGGGAAGTCCACAGCACAAAGATACCATGCATCCTTTTAGGCAACTACTTCAATACACAGGTAGTTACGCTGCACAGGAGAGTAGAAACTCACGTGCATTAGCATGGGCGTCCATACAAAAAATATTTGTAACTACATTTCCCATCACAGCTAATAACTTTGAAACGATATGTTAAATATTAGCATAAAGAGTATGTGTGTAATGACACTGCATATAGAAAAATGTTGTAAATGAACATGACTGCTCTGTGACAACAGCATTACATACCTGCAAATGCACACATACGTTCTATCATGGCTTTGTGAAAGCAGATGAGAACATTGAGTACTGTAAGCCTGAATATAGTATGGGGCCAGGCTCAATAGCATGTGAATACTGGCATGTAACTGAGAGCAGTGTGGACACACAGGATGGATAGAGGTCAGGACAAGGAGAGGAGAGAGCAGACAAGTAGAGGTGCTATTATGATAAAAGAAGAGGGCTGGGCCCAGGGGTCTCAGACCTGCAGCCATTTTCATGTCATTATGTTGTTAATCAATCTATGTGTGTGTATGTCTGGGTGGGCAGCTCCTCAGTCTGGAAGGGGTTAATGGGAAATCAATGTGAGGGATGTGCTTATGAGCAGGACAAGGGGAACAGGCCTGGGAGAGGGGAGCAGATCCAGGGGCGGGCCAGATAGCAACATTGTTCCTGTGATAGCGCTGGACTTCCCAGATGTTATCTGTCATTCACAGCCACACTGTGGTGAGCAGATGTTTAGACTCAGGATCCATCCTACTACTAATCAATATGGGTCAAGTGCATGCTAATATTTAGCATCAGTCAGAGCACAGCAGACATGGATGTCTCTGCTACAGAGACACATCAGCGGGAGAGGGGATATTATGTATTTACATTAAAACTATAGCACACTGTTAGCACCTTCCATTATTTAAAAGACTTAGATATCATGATGTTTATCATTATAATGCCTGTTCTGCTTCTTTATTCGTCAGTCTTGAGTCCCTTAAAAGAGAGCAAAGCAAACTGTGATTTGGCACAAAAGGTAAAATAAAGAGAGTGAAAATGAGCCTGGTGTAGTTTGGTGGAGGCCTGGGGCACTCGGAGGAGAGAGGAGGAGGTGGGGCGTAGGGGGGAACCCCGAGCAGGTCCCAGTGCAATGATCTTCTTTGTAGTCTGAGCAGTCAGAACTAGCCAGAGGCTTGTGCTCTAACCCCTAACACTCAGAGAGGCTGATTGGGGAAATTACACCACAGAGCAATAATTAATCAAGTAAATGCTCTGCTGCTTTGACTCAGATTACATTAACATATTATCAATAATGTATTAATCAAATACAAACAAACAGCTCTGTGAAATGGCATAGTTAACTAACACAAGGCTCAAGCTGGAGGAAAACTTGTGCACGTTTAGCCAATTACACTCAGCGCAGCAGAGAATGCTGGAAGCAGCTTTTCTCTGAGCCCCGGACTCCTCTCGGCACATATCTGTTTCAGTTCATCAACCCCTGTCTTCATCACCCATTTCATAAGCTTCCACCAAGAGGCAAAAATTATGAATTCATTTACTTATCCCTAACAAAAGCAAAATGCATCACGCCGAATAAATACACACACTCCTGATGAAGCCGTAAAACACAATAAAAGTCATTTGTGCAAAGCTGCTGCTCTGATTCCCAGAGTAGCTAAGTGGATTGAAGAGAGGAGTTTGTCATTTTTATCATTTGAGCGAGAAGTTGGATCTTGTGTGCTTTTGTATTTTCTCTTAAATGCATGTTGTGTTTCCCTTTGATAAGTTCTGTTGTTTAAAAGTGTCCGTTCTTGCCTTGCGCTTTGTTCATTGGGGGAACTTCATGCCCAGGGATTTTCTAAACACAATTCATCAAAGTGGAACAGCGCTCTTTTTTATGCATTCCTAATCCTTTTGGCTGCAGATGAGAGATTTGCTGTTCAGACTCATTAAGATTAAAGCATTTTGCTGGAGTTATTTAAGAATGCAAAGTTCCACGTGAGACCTCTCAGAGTTCAGAACAGAAGAAAATCCTATCGACACGCTTGGTGCACCAAAGGCTCATCTGAGCCATATATTTGGTGATTGAGTGATTGCATTAGCAATGCTCTTTCCTTCTTCATTATAGTCCACACCATTTCTTCTGCTTTCCAACTGTCAATGGGAGGTAATTACTCTGGTTGGCTTTACTTGTTAGAGCAGTTCTACCAACAGTATTTATTCAGTAGTTCCATTTAAGACCATAGTATTGCACAAATGTCTATATGAAGCCCTTTTCCTATATTGGCAGTGTTAAAGATATAGTGCTGACTTAAACTGCCATATGGTCTTTAGTTTACAGATAAATGCTGTAGTCAAATTAACTATGTATTTAAATCAGCTTTTCAAAATGGTACGACTTCAAATGCAGGGTCCCTAAATGATTTCTATATGTTTTACTTTAAATGTTGTTTTTCTTTTAACCACAATACCTTTACTTTTTAGAGAACATTTATTATGATTTATAGATTGTTCATAAATCTTTTTTTTTTTCTTTTTTGATTTTTGCATTTCTGGCTCAAGCCTCGCCTGTCTGTCCAAGCGCTCCTCCTGTTCTTGCTTTCTCTTCAGTCTCGGCACTTCTCCCAAACTTCTCCCCTCCAAGTGTCACAATCTGGTTCCATTTTAGTACTGGCCTTGAGTGTGTAACAGAGCTCCTTTCTCTCTTCCCTCCGCCGCATATTTAATCCCTGTGCTTATGTCAAACTTCATTACAGGACCTTGTAGGTAGAAATAACAAGCGGCCTGCAGGATAGAGAGAGAGCAGAGAGACAGAGAAATGGAGTGAGGAGAAGTGTGGGAGGAAGAAACCAAAACATTGAATTGGTGGATGCAACAAGAGAACCAAATCATGTGTAATTGAGTGGCATTATAACAGTGTCCCAGAAAGCAGCACATTCAATAAACTGTGTACAACTACATTTCTTATGCAAAACAACAGCAGGAGCAATACAATTATTTAGTGTGGATCCATATTACTGCTAACATGCGAAACTGTTGGTCTGAGTTTAGATCTAGGGACAGCGTTTTAAGCTCTGCGGCTCTGAGTTATTATTACAAAAAATACATTGCAAAAGCATTTTAACTGTGAGGGGAAAAAAGTGCAATTTTATAATAAGGAAAGTCATCACCAACCAGAACAATGTAAACCAATAAATTCTTCCGTGTATTATTCCGCGAGATACTGAAATATGTACCGCTAAAACCCGATTAGCTATTAGTTCAATAATTATTTTTAATCAAATGTGAACCAAGCTGAACTGGAGCTGAACAATTCCCCTGTGCCCCACAAATCCCCCAGAAAGAATCATTATGGCATGTCAGTCACAGCTGGGAGAGTGCCTGTGTATTGCACATAAAACTATTTACTCTGTAGAAGTGGAACAGTTGGGGGAGAGATGTTTAGTCTGTCAGTTTAAAACTATTACCTCAAACTCTGAAAATATGAGCCGAGCCTGTCGTGCATCGAAACAGAGACAGCACTGTGAAGAACAAACCTTTGAAAAGTCGAAATCAATTTTTATGGGAGTAACTAACAAACGCTTCACCGCAGCCAAGAAAGGGGGAACTGTTTTTTTTTCTCACGTTTGAAAAGCAGAATCCTCCATATTTGTATACCAAACCACCGTAAACCCAATGTAAACCAATCAGCCTAAAAATATCTTCTCTCTTTATATTTAGCTGGTCATAACAAGCAGCGATGTACTTTACTGACACAGATCACAACATGGACGGGCCTTCACTCTCACTGTGGATCAGCTGTAGGTAAAGACGAGGTGAGAACTGACCACGAGACATGTCATTTTGATAAGGCCCTGACTTTCTTTACTGCCTTTAGTAAATGAACGACAATGACAAAATAGTAACAGGTTTACGCTGTTGATGTAAGAATATTACAGTGAGTTCAGTGGTTGTGCCGGATTAATTTGTGTGCGATGTTTTGATAATGATACAGACAGGGACAGTGTAGGGAATTAACTGAATACATGTACCGAAAATATGTAGAATGCTATTTTTATTACTATTACTATTAAAATACACAGACTACAATGCAATATTTGATCATGCAAGTTATCTTTCAAACTGCACAAGAGAGAAAGAAAACAGCACTCTTGCTTTTTCTTCTCCAATTAAAACAAACAGTGCAACAAACATTAAGATGATTTTATCCTATGTTGCATTTTTAACCTACAATATAAATGAAAGTACGCTAAGTATTCATACTACAGTACTCTGGTTGGGCATGTACTGGAATATGTTTCAAAATACCCTGTTATTTTGAAAGTATTCTTCCCATCTCTGAAAATGGACTGTCCTAAGAAATTTGTCCAAAACACTGCTACCCGTCCACTATTCAGGTCACAGTGTTGTAGCTAGGGCCAGACCTTCCCAAAGTGAACTCAAGTGTCCCGGGATAGACCCTCAGAGGCAGAGTAGTTCCCATGCCACTGGTGCAGCGCCTGGTGCACCACACAGAGGTATTTATAGTAGGGCAGCTCGGAAGGGCCAGGAGAGAGGCCAGGCTTGTTTTCCTTTCCATTCCCCAGGCTCCGGCCTCACATGTGGGTGTTAAATATATACTGAAAGCAAATGCGAGGGGGGCAGTCGGCTTCCCCCTAAATAAAGGAAGCATTAACTCAATATAATGTAATAAAATCAATGAATGAGAGAGTAATAAGAAAGGAAAAATAAAGTACAGCACAGATGAGACGACTTTCAAACCTGAGGAGTAGCTGCCTTGTTGTCGTAGCTCTCAACATCAAAATAATTTCTGCATCCAAGAACTGAGGCCCCCATCTCTCCTGCTGCCTCCTCTCCATACTCTGATGTGCGCCTCTCCTGTTGGGCTTCCAGGGATTCACCACTGACATTATTACCATGATCAAAACAGAGCCTATAAATACTGAGCACTATGATGAATATAACAGCGATTATGGGCCAGCTGTAATTAGATGAGGAAGAGAAAAGAAAAGGCTTATTCAAGTTTGCTCTGTTTTGGTATTTGGGAATTTCTTTCAACCTTGTGGCATAATGTATGAGGGATTACAGAGGCATTGGCAGAGTGGTAATCAGCTAGGTCTCTCCGAAGGACTCTTGAGGCCTCTTCTGTGCTATTCTTCCTTGTTTTATAAGATGTGTAATCCCTCATTCGTCCACGAGTTGGTCACAGCAGAGATGGTTTCAGCATGGTCATCTGGACATTGTTTTGCGATCGAGACGTTTCGGCTCCCATCCAAAAGCCATTTTGAATTTCTTTAAAATTGAAAATGGCCGCTGGATGGGAGCCAAAACGTCTTGATCGTAAAAACAATGTCCAGATGATCACGCTGAAACCGTCTCTACTGTCTTCTCTGTTTTAGTTCACTATTCCGTCTTCAGTGTATAGTATAAAGCTGCACAGTTGTGTTTTATTGACCTTATTATGCCCCGCCCACTATTGCTATAAATGAGACTAAACTGTGGTTTCTTTGTGGTGGCACTTCTGGTTAAGTGGCAATCCCGTTCATCTAAATGGAGAATAAAATGTTCAATGTTCATGTGACCAACAAGGCAACACTGCACTGATTCTCTGGGAGGTTTTCAAACGGCTTTGTAATCCCTATAGAATGTATTTGCTGTCAAGATCAGCAGTCCCATGCAAAATAATACAACCCGAATGACGATGGCGGGTCCCACGGAAACTTCTGGAATAAGGTGAATAAAATCTGTGCAAAATATGTTGTAATATTAATGAACCAACAGAAAACAAAAAATGACTTTTTACATTTTTAATAACAGGACAACATTCAGAAAAATAGTGATTGTGAATATAAACCAAATACTATAAAATATACATATACTATAAAAATGGGAACCTTTATATTGTTTATTTTTCAGTGGTTATTTCAGTTACATTACTGCCAATAACTTCCCATCTGCTTTTACTCACAAAGATGTTATTGCTTAACCCAAAATGTTCCATAGTATGAACTTATGTATCTTGCATTTATCCTATTACAGGTGTTTTTCTTGTTCAAAATCCCTTGAAAAACATTATTTTTTACTGAGTGGGGTTGCCTCTCCACAGATCTGGATTGTCCTTCTGGCTTAATCAGCATGCTTGTCTAATAGATAAGTTTGATGCCATTCTGTGGAAAAGTCCAGGCAATGCAATAACATCTCCCTGGTTTAAAGGTGCACTGTCCACTAGAAAAGTTGCACAGTGCACCTTTAAATTCAAATGCTTGCTCATCAGGTTCAGACTGCACCATTTAAACAACAGTCTAAATCCCAAGTGCACAGTGTCCATCCCTCTCAACTCTTGCGTCACAAAGATTCCACAGCCCTGGTCTCTGTTTTTTCATACTTGTGGGAAAAGAGTCATTCATGTTTCCTTGGATGCTTCACACATTCCTCACCCAGACTTCACTTTGTGGGGCCTGCGAGAGCGTTCAGAGCCGCCATCACCCAAGAGGAGGTGTCCCAATAAGGGTGTGACTCATTTTGAAAAGGAAAAGAAATTAGTGATAGATTATTTAGGATGAAGTTGCTAAGCAGAGAACAATCTGAAGGCACTAATGACTTTTCCCTGAGTCTGATGAGTTTAACAGGACACACAGTTTCCAGCTCATTGCACCTCTCCGGACACAGCTGGGAATTACAGATAACTCAACATCTGGAGATTAGAAAAGCACTCTGACATTCTCGCACAAACTTGTTCAAAACTTTCTGAATCATGCAATGAGCACTATCTCATAACACATAATAGTTCAGATTTTTTTTCTTGTAAAATTACCCAATTTAATGGAATTTAAAGTGTGGGCAAAAATTCTTACATTTTGCAATTCATTTTGCTGTGATATCATAATAAAAAGAAAACATTGGATTATTCATATTTATGGCACGTCGTATGAATAATTTTGTAATGCTTGTATAGAATGGGTTAGGAATCTACAAACAGTAGATTCATGTCGAGAGTTCAGTCTAACACAGGGTTATTCTGTTATAATGCACAGCACATACACACATTTTCTTAGACATATGCAAGTTTGGTCTCACCTGAAAATTCCTGACCTTAAAATCTCAACACAAAGGTAGTTAGCCTTGATTTATGCTTTCTTCAGCCGAGGATGAAGAGAGCAGGACACAGAAGCAAAGCAATTAATTCTGATGCTGAAAACATTATGGATGGTAATGTTTAAAACATCAAAGAGCAGCTGACAGAGACACAGCATCTCACTCTGACAAGATTCAGGAGAGGTGAGACACGGGGAATTTGTCTCTCCAGTCACTTTCATCACATTGTTCAGCAGGAGTTCAACTTCACAGTGTCTTTCGTGGCACAGAGTGGACACGACTGTATGGTTGGGGTTGTATGCATCATGATGGGAAACAGCACAGGTGGTCACCTAACAGAGCAGATGGCACAGTATTTATCTGTCCATCCTGAGTTTGATCCTAACCCAAGTTGGACATAGAAGCTGGTGGACATGGCGTGATGCAATATCAGTGTATGTGAATCCAATGTTCCTAATGAGTGAGTGGGCAGTGAGCCCCTCCTCTGTGTGTGAACTTCACAGTAGCTTTGGGCAAAGGGATAAAGCTTCTTGCACTCCCACATGTTCATTTACCCCCCACTATCAAACCAATTGAACCAGGGAGTCTGAGGGGAGCAACATTGATATTCACTACACATCTCCATCCCCCAGCCACAGCCATCCCCACTGGAAACATTATTTCATTACATATATTATGCATTCAGCATAAGGGAGTCAGTGAATGTTCAGCTTGCATGTGTGTGTGTGGGTGTGGGCCAGCTCAGATGTTTCTATCTTCTGTGTACACGGCTGTGACAAGTGCAATGTAAAAACAGCTTCTAGGAGGGTGTGAAGGGACAAGCCTTTGGGGTCCACTCTTTAATGGAATTGGGTTGGTTTTGAGGTAAAAAACACAATATTTATTTTAGTGTTTTATGTCAATAGTCAAATAAAAATGTTACTGTTCTCATGTATCTGTATAAGCAAAATGTTCCTCAGTGGTTACATGAATATACTGTGAGTGCATGTGTGTTGCAGGGCAGTCCATTAGGAGACATAAACACAGAGTGGAGATGGGTCTACAGACAGAAACTGTTCTCAGAGGCCAATAGTCTTTGGGCCCTCGTCCAGATGTCCCCAGAATGGTTTTATTTGTTAATGTCTCGTTATAAAAGCCCTCTTAAAAGCGCCTGCCGCCGTCCGCTCCAGTCTTTAAGTGGCTTAACAGAAGATACTCTTGTCTGATCTGAACTGGAATCAATTTGGAAAAGAAACCATTTCACCTCTGATTAAGCACTTCTCTGTCTCTGTGACATGCTGACCTTTCCATAGTCCTGTCTGGAGCAGTGAGGAGGAGCCAAAGCAATAATGTGCTGTTTAATTATCAGAGGGATGGACAGCAGGGGCGGGGCCTGTGATGGCCTCCAACATGAACTCTGAAACTGCCACTCAGTGAACATATGGGATTTTGTTTTTCCTTTTATATGAGAAAACATTTGGGTTACTTGATAGTTTTGTAATCCCCCAAATATTATCAAGGCTTTAGGATCATTACATCATTCTCTGGTGCATTATGTATTCACTGCTGATGACGATGAGCTTCTGCAGCTACAGCCACCCTGGGGAAGGCTGATGGAAGCTTGGCTGTCAGTCTGTACCTGGAACCTCTTTGACCACCACGCACATAAAAATAGTGTCTTACATTGGTGGGGGGGTCGGAACAGGGGTCTTCAACGAAGACAACACACATAAAATGCATTGGTTTACAGAATCTTTGCAATGGCATTCAATTAATCTAAAGACACATCTAAAAGTTAGAAGACATTGCTCAGTGGTAATATTTCTTACCTTCTGATTTCAGACTATCTAGTTTTCATTTGACACAGCAGCCATCCCTGAGGCAGTATAATCACTCAGATCTACACTTTCAAACCAAAGTTTAGTAAGACGACGGAGTGCTACAGAGATCAGCCCTGAGTCCAATCCAGCGCTCTCTGACTCAGGCGCCCTGAGAAGTGTAGCCCAGAGCCGGGCCTGTGGAGTGCAGGCTCACCTCCAGTTCAAGCGGATTCCTCTGCCCTTTTATTTGCTCTCGTTTGGCTGCAGAAGGAACGTGCTCCACTCTGACCTGGGGGCACTCATCCAATCAGCTCGCTATCTGCTGCAAGGGCCTCTATAATAGTGACATTTTTCCACCTCGTCAATAAAGTGGTGAAAGCCACCCTCCACCCGCTACTTGACCATTTAACTTCTTCCTGAAAAGACCCTTTCTTTCTGTCTGTCTCTATGTCTGCCTGAAATCAATAAAAAGCAGAGCAAGGAAAAGGAGGCCAATCCAGCTGTAGCGGCATTAACTAGCGCTCTGTAACACTGTACTACAACAGAGGCAGGGCAAAGCATAACAGAAAAAGATACAGGATCGCTTTGAATCTTTCCCTTTTGTAAAGCATCAGGCACAGTCAAAGAGGTTCCATTTGCCATTATGGGTGACAGATGGATACAGCGCTGAGCAAAAGTTATACTGAGCAGCAGAAATAATGTTAACTAAGAGTGCATTGATAATTACAAAAAGTGATTTTTATTATCTTGGGAAAGGTCATTTAATCACTAGCGCCAGGAGTGTTTTTCATTCAAAGCCATGAACTTAGGCCACAAGAACAAATGTGGCAGATTCATGACCTCCAGTGTCTGAATGCAAAGATGATTCAACCCTGGACTAAAGTGCAAGTGTGCGTGCTATTCTTTTATATAGGCAGTTTCTTCTTCTTTATAAAAGTCTTTTCTAACACTATATATGTAGGACTTGGACATAGTTCTGTTTTTATTCTGTTTATTAACATACGGCCTTAAAGGTCATTTTCTTCCATGCCTCACTTAGTAGACGCCTTGACACTGCCACATAGCAAGTGATCGACATAATGACATTAGAGTGAGAACAAAATACGCACTAGAGAATAGTTTACAGCTCAGCCCGTGAAAACAAAGTGCTCAGTAGTCTGATAGAAGAAAAAACAAAGTGCAAATGTGAAAAATTTATTTGCAGTCAAAAATGCAAAAAGATAAAGAAAGAATAGTACAAAAGGATACGACTTGTCATGTTTTATGCCAGAGAAAATAGACAGGCGTGGAAGAACATCTGGAGAAGAGAGAGGGGTGAGCAGCCACACGCCGCTCACAGACCACAGACACAACATGATGAGGGATTTATTTCATTACTACAAGCTCTGGTAATGAATGGGCTGCAGCCACTACTGAAAGTGTGAGAGTAAATTACTGCTACTCAGCAACACTTTCTCTGCATATGTCTCATCCAAAAGCATGTGGTTGTTTGTGTGGGTGCTTCATCGAAATTGAGTCATCAATAAAAAAAAATGAAGAAAGCCAAAGTTGTCCTCCAAAGCAGAGGAGAAGAGCAAGCAGTGGGTTGGTGCCAGCTCCAGAGGACTGAGGTCTCTGGGTCACTGAGGCAGCGCGCCTTATGGCTCACAGATGTTCGTCTGGTTCAGCTACAGTTGTCATTCGGGAAAAAGTTGCACCACACTGCCATTATGCGTTCTGTGTAAAGAAACACCATCACCAAAGACCCCTCCCTGTCATAAAGCTGAACAGAACTGAAGAACAAGATGACTAAATGTTGTCAGAAATTCCCTAAACTACAACTGTACACATGTTTTATTTACAGTAGTATTGAACTATGGAATGAGTAAGAACTGAAGTCCCTGTGACAGTAAAACCAGGGACATCATACATCCATATACCTGGATTTATGGATTTGCTTGTGGTATCGAGATACATACAGTATTTAGTATGTCAGGTCTGGGGTCTGGTTGTGCATTTTAAAATGCCCTATTCACTGCAGAGCAGGCTCCTCATCAAGAGCAGGGCTGACACCAGAGCACTGCAGAAAGGTAAGATTCACTGTGGAGATAAGAGCTAGGAAAATCAACCACTGGGGATCATTAGGCTGAGATAGCCTCCCCGTTAGTAATTTATGCTAATTAATTTCTTGGCTGTGCCCCAGCTTGCCAAGCATTCATCAGCAGGCAGGAGAGAGGTGAAGCCGCCTGCTGTGCCTTGGTGATCTAAAAAGTTTGCACTGCAGACCAGGGAGGGCTGTAGCATACTGAGCAACAATGACACAGAACACACAGTGTGCCAGCCTTCTTCCTGGCAAGGCGGGCAAATGGCAAACCAATCAGGACGGGGCAGGCTCGCTCGTAGGCAAATGGTGTGGCATTCTGGTCCTTTCGTCACCCCGCCTCCCTCTCTGCTGCACCGCAGCTGCCCAGAATGATTTTATAAACATTTTGCCAGTGGATCAATAGCTGTATTGATCAGCCATTGTGAGAGTGATTCGTCTAAAACCCTGAGCTGCCTGAAGCTTTGCAATGGGAGGAGCGAACGAGAGAAGCTGCAAAGGATGGAGAAAGAGAGAGAGTCTGCAGCCACAGTGAAAGGCAGAAGAGGTACAAGGAGGAGAAGGAATCTGAGCACAGACCAAGGCTAAAGGCAGGTAGGAAGGCTTCGGACGCGCTGCCAGGCCACAGGGACTAGGGACCAGCCTGTGGTAATTGCTTTCTCATTAAGGGCGGGAGGGTGCTGGGTGGCTAATGATAGCGTCTTAAACGTATGCTAAATGACAAATGGCGGAACGGTTTGAATATGTACGCAGCGAAAATAATTTCCACGACTGAAGCTGCTTCTGCCTGAGCTACTAGGCCAAGTATGCTCAGTGGCATCCATGTGCATTGTTGCATGTTTGTAGACTGCATGGGGCTACTCAGAGCTAAGGCATGAATGAACTGAAATGAAATAAAATGCAAAACTACATAACTTATCTTCTGTATTTGTTGTTTGTGTTTTGTTTAGACCCACTAAGCAGTGCACCTGTCATGAACGGCACAGTCATCTGGAAGAAAGTTTGGCCTTCAAAAAAATACATACTTTTCAAGAAGAGGAATCAAAACAGGAATATGCTTAAATCCACACTCATCCACACGCGATATGGATACATTTATCTACAGACAAATGCAGTTTGTTCACGTGAATGGATTTTGGGAATGTTGGCAAATGATTGCAATGGAATAAATTCTTCTTATCTTATGGATTCAGTACATATGTTCATTCAGGAGCACTAAGTGTTCAAAGTCAGGCTCCATGCAGCAGGAGGTGGAGTTAGGTGGAACCACCCCCTCATGTTAAAGGGAAATCAAGTTTTCATTGATTTTTTTTCCCCCCAAGATGGACTCCAATGTGGATACAATACTTATTTACAAAACAGCTTCAGGGGGAACCTTGAAATGTTGAACCTGACTTGGAACAAAGCCTCACTGAACACAGCATTCAAAGAAATCTGCCATCACCATATGGAGAAGAGACTGACGTCATGACTATAGATACCTTTATTATAAAGTTCTCTCTTAGTCTTATATACAGAAAAGTATTTGTATTGCCACAATAGAAATAATATATAATGTTTGCAGTTTCAGAAGAAATGTTTTATGACCTGTTTAGTACAATATTACAATAACCTGTTCTACACTGTAAAAACTTTACAGAAACATTGAGGCTAAGAACAATAAAAAAAAAAAAAAAAAGTTTTACTTTTGTGTTTGTGCACATCTCTTATGAGGGACACACTATTGATCATCGCTCTTGATTAAGTGACATGTGGGACACTGTTTAACACGCACTGTTTAGTGCAATGTTTCTGAAACTGTGGTTCACAGACTGATAGAGGCACTTGGGCTTATTTGGATAACACTTTTGGGTCTTTTGCAATTTTGAAGAAACAAATCTTTACGGTAATGTGCAGGTTAATGTAGATTTAGTCCTGGCTTAAGCCTGGATTAGACACACTTCCTGCTTTGTTCCATTAGAACCTTCAGGATTTTTGTCAACGCTACATTGTCTTTATTACTTTACTCAAAGGTGCGCCATGTAACTTTTCTAGTGTGGTGTCCTCAACCCTCTTAGTGATGTGCTTTACCAGGAATGTTCCACAGTATGACCATAAACTTCTCTATCTTGCATTTAGTCAGTTACAGGTGTCTAAATATTTTGGAAAAACATGTAATCTCTCCACAGATCTGACCTGTAACGTGTCCTAGAGGCATGATCTGCCTATCTCCATGGAGATAGAAGTATTTAAAACAAAGCAGGTGACGGACCCTCCGCCAGAAAAGTTACATAGTGCACCTTTAATAACAAAGAAAAACATATTTACATTTATGAATTAAAAGTTAGATTTTACCTTTTTGTGATGAAAATCTGCACTATATTTGATACCACCAGATCTATTTCATATGCATTCAATGCACATAAGTGCGCTCCTGGTTTCCTATTTGATTCCCCACTCGCAAAAATAAAGCCTTGGATGGGTGCCAAACAGTAAATTAGGATCTTCATTAGAGACATCAAATCTAAATTACAATTCAATTAACAGAGCAGCCAACCTGAACTAATCAACCAATTAGCCTGTGTGCGTTCACAGAAAAGCTAACAAAAGCACACATGTCCCCTGGGAAAGTAGTAAAACACTGCAGGAGAGTGACAGTACAAATGAGCCAGTCGAGACGCAAGCATCCAGCACTGGCAGATGGTGAACATGCAAATCACTGTTACACACACATTTGGGACGAATTCATCAGAAAAATAAATCAATTCAACAGAAAAATTACAAATGTTTTTCTTTATCAAGAATAATTTTTGTTTTTCAAGAATTAAAAATAATGATTTATCACATTATCACATTGCTGTGATTTATTAACACATGATCAGTTTAAGTTATTTATGCGGCTCCTTTCCACGTTTTTTGTAAATTATATTTTATTATTGCTTCATTGCTTTTGAGTAGTAGCCGGTTGTCACAGCTTAATGTCAATTATCTTATGAGAGACTTTCTCTTAAACTTTATATTAAATGTTATGCAATTCTTTTCAACTTTCAACAACTTGCTGATGAAAAAGAAAAACATAAATTTAATTAGGAACGTTTAATATTGAACCAAAAATGAATAACTGTTTAATATTGCACAGTGTAGATTAAATATGATTGCACAGCCTTGTTTTTTGTAGAGGGAAAAGAGCATTAACATTCTCCCAATCTGAACGAGGGCTGGTTGGAAATGCAGTCACATAATGTTTGACAAACAGTGTTTAGAAAGTTGAGTGAATTTGTTGCGTTAGCTCCACACTTGTTTGGTCCATGTCCCTCTCCTCATTGGTGAGTGCATTGGCAGAGTGAAGCACTTTATGTTTGGCCCTGTTCAATGTGTTGTGTTGGCTCGTCTGCATGCACATGCACACACACCTTTGGGCCACGGAGAGTCTGGGAGGCAGGCTCTTCAAAAGCCCTCTGTCACCGCCGCCTGTCTGCTGCAGCCTACAAAAGTAACAAACATGACATTAAATACACAGACACTTCCACTTGGCAGTCAATGCACTATGGGACAGAGCTTGGCTGCATCTCTAGTGCAACAGTGAGCAGCCTTAGCTAATGTGTATGGACATGTTTTGATTTAGGTTACCAACGACTGATTCCGTCTCTTTGAAAATGTGTATTTTTGCAAAATACTTCTCTTACTTACTTTACCACAACAATCAATCTACCCATTTTATGTTTTGCTGTGGATATCGTCTGTAAACACAAACAACTTATCAGATATTGAAATTTGAACATTTCACAAAGCTGGTACAAGAGGTAACATAATAGAGCACTTTACTCATCTCACAGTGTAAAAATTCAATTGTTATAGATGCCCTTAATTCCCATTTCAAGCTTGAAAGCTTAAAACAAAAGCGTTTTACAAAGGGCAGACCATTCGAATTTTGCCAGACAGCACGAGCAAACTGGCTTGGGACCCCGTGAGTTAAAGTTCTATTGTAGCAAGATGCATTTAAAAAGTATAGCTTTGTAGAAAAGAAAAGCCAGTTTATTTTTTTTATTTGACTGTCTAATTGTATCATTACTAATTCATGTTTATTAACACAGTGATGTATGACGGCTCCACAGCGGGCTCCACTGTCATTGTACTTGTCATGTGTAGCTTATTCTCCTCTGGTACGAGCTGCGGGGAACATGTCAGGAATAGGATGGTGCAGTGGGTGTGGGGCATATGGTGAATCCCTCAGCAGTGCCAAGTGGGGTGTGACTCAAACATGAAGACACAGCATGCTGACGGATGGTGCTATGATCCCACTGCTGGAACCATGCCAAAGCTCCCAGTCCCCAGTGCCCCAGCCCCTTGCTATCCTAAGTGCCCCTGGGTAAATCACACAGTTATTGTTTACAATGCCAGCCAATTAGCGCCACTTAAGATTTATTTAGTCATGCTCTAATGTGCGGTAATTAGCTTGAGGCCCAAACAAGCCCCTTTGCATCCCAGTGTATTGTCACTCACATCACGTGCATGGGGATGAGACAGTGTAGGAATGTGTAGAGGGGGAACACTGGCTAGCAGCTGACTGTAGCAGAGCACAGCTAGAAGGATTACAAGGGCCCTAGCCTAGCCCTCTCTGGATCAGCATTTTTTTAAGAGATCTTTGGGGGCCTGTTGGCTGAACGCATAGCAGGAGGAAAGGGCAAATACAGCCCAGTTACACTTTTATAGAATAGTTTGTGGAAAAACACCCCTGACACACACCTCGGGCCGCCAGCGCTGTTTGTCATAGGGCTCAGGGGGCTTGGCCGGCCTGTCACATGACCACGCACTGACCTGAAAGGGCAGACTCCTCAACCACATCTAGCCCCTCCCACTGCCTGTGCTGCTGCCCCATCCTGCTGTTTGGGTTTATACACACATAATGTTTACATCTAGATATACATGTACCATCTATATCAATCGACAATAACATCCCACATAGAAATTTACCAGTACCGACAATCTGAAGATGCAGGGGAGTTTTATGTATATGCAAAATAAGATTGTGTTAAGACATACAGTTCAAACTTCTAACAAAACCAAGCTCACAACACACAAAATGAAAACTCTTTGTGCGTTCCCAATAGAGCAGCACAAAGGCTAACAGCAGTGCCTAGCTCCATGTATATGTGAGCAGCTGAAGGTCAGAGCTGCATATGCACGGCCTATACATATGCATAAACAAAAAGCCATCAATCTTCACTGGTGAAAGGCATAAAAAGAATAACTAAATATTCACACCACACGTGGCACCGTATTCAGCACATGCTTCTCATCACATAAAGGCTGCAAATAAAGGATGCTGATGTGAGACGTTAGTGTGGCCATTTTGTTGTTTAACTGGTAAGTGCGAGATGCTCTCTAATCATGGCACAAGTAGGCCTGCTCATGTAACCATCATCTAAAATTGCTATGCCCGTCGAGAAGGATGGTGCTATAAATGAAATATCACTTTCCATTTTATCTCGCGGGACAGCGTGATGCTCCGAACCAATCAGAATCTTACAAGCCAACCCATGACCTTTTTCATCTCAATATGACTACCATTATCTTGCAGAAAATTAGAAGTGTCGGGCTATTGTTCGGCAGCGACAGGGGGTGGAGGTTATTTAAAGATAGATGCTCCAGTGTTCATGATCCATGCTGCAATCACATCGCAGCAACATGCACAGGGCTGTTGTTGTCATGTGGCTGTAGATGCTCATGCACACACAGCACACACCACCGCCTGGGACTAGAGCCGCTGCATACGCCTGCTTTATGTTACAGGACTATACACTTTCATTTAAAAAGGAAATAGGCATGATTTGAACAATGATTGGCTTTGAGTAGGCTTTATGGTCAAATGGATCATAGATGGTCAACAAAGAATGAGTAAACTAAGTTCCATGTGGGACACAATTAATTCTAGTATCTACAAATGGTACAAAATAAAAATCCAACTTGCTTTTATGTCTGTATACTTTCCAACTATGGTCACACTATAGCAAAAGCTATTCATAGCTAAATGTAAACACTGCCGTGTATAGAACACACATGTGGGGTGAATGTAAAGGTAAATACAACTGTACATTGTGAAAATTGTTTTCTAAAAAAAAAAAAAAAAAGCAGGTCCACGAGAGTTATCTCAGCCCAAATATGGTCCCAAGTAAATGAATACATTTCCACTTTTAATGTGACCACCATGTTGCATGCATAATGCCTGAGTGTGCCAGTTGTGCTTTAAATGTGATATTTCTCTGATTGGCTGCTTCTCTGCGTTTCCTGTTCATTGTGTGGGAGCACACTCCATTGTCTGTGGGTCTGTGGAGCGGCCCTCACTGGGCCCTCTCCAGGGAGCACTGCATCTTTTATTAATCAGGCCTGCGCTACAGTCCGCTTATCTAATTTAGCAGCCGGCCTCACGTCCTATGATGGCTGCTGGAGAGGGACAGGGCTGTGGGGGTGCACTGGGTGCAAGGTGGGGGTGTGCACCCTTCTTTATTTTTTGGATGCAACGGGCGAGAAGTGGAGACAGACAGGAGGTAGCCACTTATCATACAACCCGTCACCAAGTTTTAGAACTGAATCACAATACAGCAAATCACCTTCTACTGACAAGAAAAAATGAGCGTGGCCCCCATATATGAAAAAATACGATTGTCAGGGAGAGGTGACACATTGATTGCTTAGTATGCGCATCCAGAAGGCTGGGGTTCACAGGCATCCTGCCTATATATATGTAGAAGAGGTGCAGCAGTGCACAGCACAGCCATGAGGGGGATGAGAAATTGAAATGCCATGTTAGATTGGAGCCCCTTCCACAAGCCAATCTAGCCTAGCACATATGAGATGGCCATATCATGGTACAGCCATGTGTGTTATGACCAACATGCACCAGTGACTTCCTGTAGTGGTTGGATGTACTAAATGAGCAAAGGCAGAGAACAAATACTGTATTATACTATATAACAAAGAGCTTACAATATACAGCAGCCTATCTGGGTCTTTAGGTGTTTAAATGTCCTATGGCTGTGACCCAGACCCCCTGGTGTGTCATAGCTCCCATGAATCAGTGTCACCCGTGTTGAGAGCACTTACTGTCACCCTGTGCCCCAGGCTGTAGTACTGATGGACATAAACTATAAAATATCAGCACCCTAGGGAGACATCGCTCAGACACTGCCCCACTACTGCGAGGGCTGGACCTGGTCAGTGTGCTGATGTTTGCAAGTGGGCTTTGTAAGCAAAAAGCTGCCCTGTGTAGGTCAATGACAATGTCCAAAGTAGTGTAGACACGCCTCTATATAACATTTAGAATGGAACCTACAACACATGTTTAATTAAGTATAGTTGTTTTCAATATGCTTGGGAATGGGAATGGGAATATCTCACTCCAGAATTCCACATGAAAAAGAATCCCCCCCCCCCAAACACACACACCCACACACACACACACACACACACACCAATCAATACAATCAATGCGTCTGTCTGAGGACATGTCCAAAATAAACTGTTAAGTGTTCCTTCTCCCTGCCCTCAGTGTAATCAGTGCGAGAAGAGGTGTGGGTGAAGCAAAGACACCCCTCCACAGCACCCTTGACTTCTAGTTTTATTCCCCATTACTGCTCCATAAGGTCAAGGTAATGTGTGTTAGTGCATGTTCATAAATCTAAGAAATTGTTTATGTATGCCATCAGTAGTACACTACGGGACATCTAAGAAACTTTGATTTTGATGTGACAAAAGAGTAACGCAACAGTCATGGATCCAGGAGCAGCCATTATTGCTCCACAGATACATAATGAGTTCTTCAGAGGACACACCTTTCTGTAACAGCAAGTGGAGGAGTGTGGACCACCGCAAAGACCTCAGAAGTCTAGCAGTGGTCTACAGCATGGTCACCACTAAAACACATGTATAATTTGTGATAAGCGTGATGGCATCTGCCCCTCATGATTATGTGAGAGTCTTAACCTCTGCCACGGTCTGAGGCAAAGAGCGGACAGTCTCCTAATGAGGGGCCCCAGAGTTCAGCTAAAGGAGGACATAACCCTAGTAATAAAGGACGTTTTAGGTGACTAATTATGACAAACACTGAGAATAACACCAATGACAGAAAGGATGTTTAAAGTATTTTTTAATCAGCAACATCCCAAACAAATCCCCATTTTACTTTCTCATGGCTTCTTCAGATCTAATAAACAACATTCAGTTTCAACTTAATATCTTGCAATTAGTGTGTCAGTAGTGTGTACTGGCTTTTTCAGACCAAAACATTGTTACTAAAATGTTCTTGTGTTGCCCAAGGATGAATAATAAATAAGCTATAATTACATAAAAGAGCTAGCAGCTGAGGCAGTGGACTTTTACCCCATCTACTTTTGCTCTGTTTCCATCTTCTTTTTCTCCTTCTCTCTCTCTTTAATTGGCTCTGGTAATTAGTTTCTCTGATGGATCTGGGGAGGTTTGAGGCATCCTCTAGCAGTCATTAGTCCTTCTGAAGCACTGGGCACTTTTAAAAGCTCTTCTGTCCCTCACATGTCAAAACACCAGACGTGAGGCCAAGGTCAGTCCAAACTTCATCTCATAACACTTTACCTTTAAGCATTAACATAGTTCAGTTTTGATTGGTTAAAAAAGACTTTGACTCGACTTTGGTTGGCTTTACGTGGTTTTCTTTGTTGTTCTTGTTTAATTAAGAACACACTGAAACCATTTGCAGATGTTAATTCAGACAGGTGAACTAAAATCGTAGTATTTTTTAGAGAAAGAAAAAAAAAATCATTTATCTGCAACACATGTAACATCCAATCTAAAATGTCCCTTGGCTGCCTGCTAGGCCCGATCAGGCTGTCTAAATTCTTTTTTAAGATGCACACACGTCTCCAGACCTATAATATACAACCCCCCTCAAGCATCCCAACACCATTTCCCCCTTTTACCTCCTCCTCCCCACCCTGCGCTGGCCAGGCTACACTACACTAGACATCTCTCCCTAATCAGCAGCCTCGTCTCGCTCAGACCCGTTGCCATAGTAATGTGCCGGCTGGTCGACATGGCAACCACTCTGAGGTCCACTATTAAATGAAGAAGAAGAGCGGAGGGAGGGAGAGATGGGGCAAACGGAGTTGGGATGAGAGAGGAGAGGAGGAAGACAGCTAGAGATTGTCCAAGATGGGGGAAGGGGGTTGTGATGGGGGTGAGGGGGGTGAGGGGGAAAATGAAAAATGTAGTAAAAAAAATGGCAGAAGAAGTAGGAGGGGCCCACGGAGGAGAGAGCAGAGACCGTGCGATGCAGTCCGAGTATTACCTTTTACTGTTGTACAATAATATAGGCAGCATTTTGATTAAACTAATGTATGACATCATCCAACTAATACTTAATACTTCATTTATATCAGACAAACATCATTGAGTGCCTCGACAAATGATACTACCTCTTCTGTGTTTCTTAGGAGCATATAAGAAAGATGATTATTCAAATAAAAATATGTTTTGTGTCTAAACAAAATAGATATACATTAGTCAAAACTGAATAAAGGAATAAAGAAAATCACATGTTATCAGTAACATTTAATTTAAAACATGTATATTTTTATATTTGGCCAGTATTTGATTTCCCAAAAAGCTGTCTTATTATCATTTTCTGCGGCATATATTTGTTAAATGTTAAATGATTTCTGGATCCATACTGCCTTGGTGCTCTTACTGAAGCACACACAAACTCAGGTGATCATTTCAAAATCCTGCTGGCTCACTGATCCAAATCAATGGGCTTTTCGGACTGTTCCATCTTTCTTGTTATTTGTCGGTGTCACCTCTGTGCCCTGCGCTGCACATTTCTGCTGCTTCATTAAAAACCCTCTTGGTTCTGAGTGAGCTTGTGTCTCACTCACTGTCTGATTGTGTAATGAATGAAATGCCATTCCATCAGGATGCCCTCACAGTCAAGAGTGACACAAGAGCATGTGGTGCCCTGTGACAAATTCCAGTATGAATCCAAGTCCTCTGATTGTCCACAGAGTATGTGAGGAGACATGGCTAATTGTATGTCCACTTAATGCCATCAGTCCTGTCCTCCCCAGTGCCCCGATCACAGTCAATTAAAGTGAGCTTAAACAGAGGGAGAAAGTGCGTCACTGTTTTAATGCAATTATTGAAGTGTTCCCACAAACACACAACAGTAGAGAAAAAACTACAAGTAAAATCAGCAGCAGCGTTAGCTCACAACATCAGACTAGGCTTAATCATTTTGATTTATATTTTTAGTTATGTTTAATATGAAATATCTCTTTTCCCAGCATGTTAATTATTTCATCAAAACCCTGTGATAACAAGTTGTAAGACAAAATAATATAGTTTAATAGTGAATGCTTAGTTACCAATTTTCAGTATTTTTAATATTCAGTATTTTTTATGTTTACAACAAAAGGGACCCATGAAAATAACAATTATTATTCATCTAGTGTCCAAATGAGAGAAAACCATACATAATCTAACAGACAATGCAACAAAAGTCATCCTCTATATTTGTGTAACACCATTCGCTCATAACAGGGCTCAGGTTATCTTGATTGTGAGGTTGTAATAGTTTACAGTGTGCAGTGTGTGTACTTTTCTAACCTTAAACTCAAAAGCAGGCAGTGACTTTGTTCATGTGGGGTTTTAGCCAGTGCAACATTAGCGTTTCCAGAGAAAACACGAGCTGCAGCCCAGAGGAGCTGGTGGAGCCTTCCACACCCCACACTTTGCATTGTGAACACAGTGTTGAGCTGCTGTCCCTTTATTTGTTTATACTGTCAGGGTGCAGGGCTGTAGCCTCTATGCCCTGGGGCAGGCCCTCTTTGTGCCACAGAGGCCATGGCCATATGTCTGTGCACACAATAATAGCTAAAGACACAAGTGTGACGCAAGCACTGCTCCTGAGCTCAGCAATTAGTGCCCCTCAGTGCATAACTAGTGCACTCCTCTACACACACACAACACAGTTAGAAAAGCAATGTGTCTTAGCTTGACGTACTGCCTCACATCATGTCAATAATAATATGTCTAACAGTTCATTTCCCTTTCATTCAGGTAGGTAACAATCACACAAAATCATGTACAAAATTGACACTTTCTGCAAAGAAAAAATCCACATTGAATTAAGCTCGAATGTCTAAAACAGATGGTAATTATTGTTGCAGAGAAGTGATATGTGTCCAGCTCTTTTCGTGGGCTGCCTTGCTTAAGGCCAAACTGCAGAGCTTTTGTAGTTTTGGACGAGCCAGTCTCTGTGCCCCCGGGCGTCCTGGCCACATATGAATGAGAATGTGCCTTATGCTTTAAACAGTTCAGTGTCAAACCCCAGCTTTACTGGGTGTGTCCAATCTTTTTCATTGCCCACATCACAGTGAATTTAGACATGACTCACACAGCTGCTAAATATCCAAAAGATCAGGTATTACATTATCAGATCCACAAGAAGTTTGGTTTGGTTTTGATAAGTTGCCACAGCAGAAAATTTGCCTCTTTGCATGTATTAATTTGTATTATAATTTCACATAATAGTCTCAACACCAGATACCCTCACAGATATTTCTACAAACTCGAAGGTGTCACACAGAGCTTTTGTAAGTGTTCAAATGAAATCAAATCTGAAATATAACAAGACGACGTAATTTCCCCCACTGTTAAAAACACAACACTTAACGTGGCAGTATGTGGCAGCTAAACCCTGGACTACTTGACTTGGGCGGCTCTGTTATTTGGTCCCATGCACTATCACAGGCTGATTCTGACACCACATGTAAAAGTCCCAGTGCCCTCCAAATCCCCCCCAATTACAAAAGGTCCTTGAGCCACAGTTTAGCCCCCTCTCCACACTGCCTGCCTGATTACTGAGTGTGGGGACGGGCTGCGCAGCCAATCAGCCACACAGCTCAGAGGACAGGAGCACTGGGGGAAAGGGGGGGCAAATCCAAAACAGTGCAAAAAAATAAACTAAAAGAGGGACCGGTGGACTGCAATTACAGGCCATGCGGCACAGGCCCTTCCTCTGGCACTCCAAAGCTGCAGTGATTGTAGACAGAAAAGGTTATTAGATTTTATTGGAGGAAATAGATGCTGGTCGACTTTAAATGGCGCTGCATTGTGGGGGGCTGGCAGAGGACCCTATGACCCAGGTGTCCCATGGGTGTCATAGGACTAGGACACATTGAGAATATCATATAGTATCTCTCTTCCACCCAGAGTCGGCCTTCAACTTCCTGGACTCCTTTTAATTTCACTGTGACTTTATTTAAGTCTGTTAGATTTGTAAATCACAATTAGTTTATTCTTTTTTATAATGTTTTTATATTGCACATACAACTACAAATTTTTTGGTGTAATCATTATTTTATTTTATCACGGGCTTTGCAGCAGTTTAAAACTGATTTCAAATGTATTCAGCAAATTTTCTGCTGTATGTACAGTCAAATCTATTCCATAATGCTTAGAATTTGAATATGTTTTTAACAATTATGGGTATAAATATGGTTTTATTATAATATATTTTTGTAAAAAAAAAAAAAAAAGAAATAGTACACATTATTGCTGTATGAAGTTTTTCTTTCAAATGTTTTAACAAAGACATTGCAAAAGCGAGTTCCTGGGACAGTTGTCACCAGAGTTACAATTATCACCTATATTAACCGTATTAAAACTTGAATTGCTTCAGTGTAAAAAGTGAGAAGAGATTGGCATATGTTGAAATTTCAGCCGTGCTGCTGGACTATATCCTTCCGACCTATGGTATTTCCAAAGCATGTGAACAGAGACAGTGGCGAGGCATGTGAAAGCATTAAGTGTGGTGGTGGTGGCAGCTGTCTGTTTGCTCCTGGCTGTGTAATGACTGCAGCACATTTCCTGTCACGAGCGCGTGGCTCTCTGGGCTCTGCGTGGATACAAGAACACCCAGCCTCCATATTTGCCTTTGTGCTGCTCCACCTGTATGTGTACTCTACTGTGTGTGAGGTTTTTGCAGCCAATGTAAGCTATGATCTGCCTGCGCCGCGTCAATGAAGTGCTCTCCACATGACCATCAGCAGCTCAGTGTCCAGTGATGGGCAGTAATCAAACGGATGGCCGACGTAGCGCACAAATGCTTTTAATGATTTGGACTATTGTATAATACGAGCCGGCTCACTTAGGTGTATGAAATGCAATTACTTAGATGATACATGCGTGTGAAAAACATGTCACTTAATGTCAAAACAGATGTTATGTTAATGCAGTGATGTGGGAGTGCGCCTGTCTCATTGTGCTGGCTGCTCATCAGTATTCGGAGCAGGTAGACTGGAGCTTGGACCCACAGCTCAGTAACTAATGGAGGGGCTGATGGGAGCCTGATGACGACCACAGGGCCATTTGGACACACAAACACACAACATGCACAAATACTAAACTATGCCCATTTCAGCCCATATCTGCACTCATCATGCAGCTACAAAGCAGCAAGTTAATTACACTGAGCGTTTAATACTGGATTTTTTTAAGAGCACAAGGGATAAATTTGATCATGTTTCCCATAAGTGAGTAACAATTACAGCACCAGGCATCCTTCTCTGCCTCTGTTCTTCTTCTGCTGTGCTTCAGATTTGTGCCTTTAATTGCTTCCACTGCAAATCTTTCCAGCGAACCACTGCCCCTCTAAGTTGATTGCCAGGAAGTGCAAGGAATAAGAAAATGAATGTGACGTGGAGGTCAGCGAATTAGAGTGACACACGTCACAGCAGACAAATGCATGTGTTCTTGTTGTGCCACTGCAGTAGACTTTACAAAGAGCTACTGTTTTCTGCTATTAAGTCCACTTTCATTATTTCTCTTTTCTCCTCCTCTCCTCTCTTCCCTTTGCATCTCCATCTTTTTGAGTTGGGTCAAAAGAGCTGACATCTTGTGACCCAGGAGCCTGGAGGCTCCAGGGAGAATGGTAATAGGCCCAGCCCCGGAACAGGCACTCTCTCTAGGCACACTGGGGCTACTGACTGCTTTGATCCAGTAGCTCCTGCTCAGGTCTCCTGACGCCTGCTGAGGAAATTCAGAGGAACAACTGGAAGAGGCCTGTGTTTATTCAGGCCCTTTAATGAGGAGGGAGACGGATTATCGGGGGCTGAGATCTACAGAAGAAAACTGCTCCTACCAGATGCTGCTCCTACCAGATGCTGCTCTGCACCGGTCACTCTGAAAGAATCTGAGCAAAGAGGGAGGGAGTGTTTCTAGTTTCTGTCCAGATGTGGAGCTCAGGCAGATGGGGAATAGCCCACAGACGTGTGTTTTCTTTGGGCCAGGGGTTAGGAGGTGTGGGTTACCAAAGCTTTCAGGCATAAGCTTTGCTTTAAGCAATTTGTGCTGCCTTAAAAAGAAAAAGAAGTCATTTCCTGAGGCTGTCATACAAGCTCTAATGTGTTACCTTTCAAATGTTCTACACATTGCTTCATTGTAATCCTCATTAAGCAGCAGAAGCTAGTGACGTAGTTATAGACATCCAAAGAGTGTTCACACACTCAATGGGATCAGAAACACAGGTAAGGCCTGCAGAGACAGGACAGCCTCATGTTGTCTCTTGACCCTTCACCAGAGACTTCCCAGATCAATACACCTCTCTATTGTCAAATCATTTAGGAGAGCAGCAGGGTCAGACACTGGTCAGACAACCTCACAAAAGGTCAGAGTGCAGTCTGCAACACAAATTTACATGTCTGCTTCACACATCACACTGAAATCACCAATTACTCTTAAAAAACCTGTGCAATGTATGTATGTAAAGCCTGGGATTGAGGTGTGTCATACCACAAAAAAAAATTAAATGCATTCATACAATATTAATACATTAAAAATATTTGCATTTTGAGCAGATCAGCGAAGGTGCTTTTCAATACTTTTATCTTTACCTTAAAACTATAAAAAAGATTCTGTGTATATTTTGACAATGACAAAAAAGTTGAAAGAGACACTTACCAAGTGTAAAGCAGACCAAAGCTTGCTTCACAGTCCTAGAAAACACATAAGAGCAGTGTATCAGTGTCCAGACATCAGTCATCAGCTTCAAACACTGTGTGAGAGTGAAAAGTGGACAGCACATCTCTGAAGGTTTTCTCCAATCCTTTTTCACTGACCAATAATAACTGCCCTGGGGCTCTTCCTTTATAGCAGAATCTGATGAATGATGAGAGAACCCAAATCTACAAGTAAAGTTTAACAGCTTTAGGAGAGGAGGACTGTGCTTCCTACAGCTTGAACCGATAGTTTAAAAGCAGTTAAACCCTCCTATATTTTATTAGAGTACAGTGCTAAACCCAGCGTTTTGTCTATACAGAGCACAGTGAGCTAATGCAATAGCCTCAATCAGCCTTTAACCTCTGGCCTGAGACAAGGTAACGGCATTCACGGCTGACTCGGGGTCAGCTGGAGCCTGTATTTTTGGAGCTGCACTCTTGTCTTGTGTATGCACTTTAATAAGCAGGCTGTGGCTCAGGCAGATTTATGGGCCTGTGGCGCGATGGAGAGACCGGACTCCCTTGGCCTCCAGCTTCCCTCTGTGCCATTACGCCAGAGTGAGATATAGTGGGATATTGATCCCAATGCCACTTCATTTCGCAATAACTATTACACGATATTCTCCCCAGGCAGCTCGCGGTTCCTGATTTATGCTGCCGTGCTATTTACATTAGCAGTAAGTGTTTTTCTATATCAACTGAGGAGCCATACAAATGGACATGTGAACATTCATGCTCCTACCTTCTACATTCCATAAGCTGTCTTTTTCAGTGCCTTTTCACAGGAGCAGGGCACAGCTTAACACAGCAAAGGATGATACACATAAACATGTGGAGAAACACCATGACACCACAGTGACATATGGGCGATGTTATTCTAATGTACTAGATCTCTTTTAAAATCTTGATGAGCAGCAGACGCTGGGCCCATCATTTATCAGTAATGTGTCTGTATCTGTATTTTAACATGTGCTCCACTTTATTACTAATATAATGTAATAACTATGTCACAAAATCAGTCAATAATGTAAGTAAAGGTCAGTAATTGACAAAAGAGTAATTTAATTTAATTTAAGTATTTTAGAGCATAGAAACCCCTCAAGCTGTGGTTAGAAAGATTTGATATTTTGCATTGAGCTGCACATGTACTTTTAATGCAGAAACAGACCTAACTGATGGCAGTCAGAATAAAACAGCTCCAGAACAGGTACCCCCTGAGACCAAACAGTGGAGAAGTGGGCCTTGGCCAAAGCGGCCTCCCTTCTCTGCAGTACCAGCCTCCTGCTCTGTGTGTTAGCCCACACTGGAGCTGTGTCAATGGCACAGGAGGAGCCATGAATGGGGACGGAGGCTAAAGAGACGTGCCATGTTTAGATGTGATATACCCACAGGCAGTTCCCACTGGGGCACAGATGCTGTCACTACACAGTGCCATGACAAACTAAACAAAGGAGCTAATGACCCTTAATTACGTGGAAGCTGTTTTAAATCAGATGAGTGAGGCTTAATCTGCAAGTATGTAAATCAAAGCCACCCACTCACCCCGCCCCTTTAGAGCCATTTACCCCCCTAAAGCCTTTTCCCCTGGCACAATCAGGTCCTTTTCTCATGAGAGGGGTGGGAGGCAGTGCGGCCCGCTGCCAAGAGAGGGGGAGAGCTGGCAAGCATGGTAATGTTGTGCAGGAGACACTTGTTGCCACAAAGGCTCGCCTGTTACACCAGCGTAGGGTGGCCGCGGGTGGGATCCCGGGCTGCCCCATACACATGTGCACCCCTAAAGCCCATACAAGATGAGAACCGTGTCAGTGGTATCAGAGAGATGACTTTGACTGTATGTAAACCAGGATGCACAAGCATGAGCTCTTTGCATGCTTATCATTTACATACTGTATATTGTAAACAGTCCAAATGCAGGTGCATCTCTCTAAAGAATGTCAATATTTGTACTAGTTAATAACAGCATCCTATCATAGATCAGATAAATGCAATAATAATAAATCCATAACAATAAATAATAACAGCTAATAATGACAGCAAATAGGATTATCATGTTTAAAATGGTATAGGTACGGCATAGGTCTAACAAATTTTTCACTTCATTCATTCAATCAACCAAATGACCTAATCTACAATCTCCATATTATGGAGAGGCATAGATTTCAGAAAAGGTAAGTAAAACAGCCTTAACTGCATTTGATGATATATAAACACGCTCTTCTTTGCTGTTTATTTTATGGGACAGTTTTGCTTTAAAACACTGAACATCATAATCAAAGAAGCATGTAAATGTGAGAACAGGGAAATCCTGACACAGTCTCTATAGAGTGTGTAAGGCTATATGAGCAGAGATCTGTGTTTACTGTCTGTCCAGAGTACCAGTGACATATGAGTGATGTTCCCCCTCCACCCCCCTCACCCACAGGTCCCACCGCTCTCACCCCACCCATTAACACCAGCCCCTAATGCATTTCCTATACCTGCATGCTTTCCCACTATATAAAGTCTCTGATGATTTAAACACTGCAACAAACCTGTCCCATTTTCCGAGCGACATTATTGATAGACTGTCACTTTGGATTGGTGCTAACTGCAAATCGTTACTTTATAGTGCATTTGTCAATCTAATCTCTGACTCTTTTTTTTCATTTGGCCTTATTTTACATTTTTGTTTTGGAAATTTCTTTCTCTGTATAGGTAATAACATTTTATGAATTCTTCTTTCACGGTTACACAGATGTCATTATTTGAAAAACCCGTGTGAAGGAAAAACCAACCCTTAACCCCATGTTAGTCTCTTGTATTTGCTTTTTTTTTTAAATTCAATTCATTTTTTTTAAACTATGTCTGCCTAAATTGTTTGAAAAAAATGTCTGACTGTATGAAAAATACAAAGTTTGAAAGAACACTGATGCAGCAGAGGAGTGCAAACAGTGGGATCTGATAATGACACTGAAGAGTTGGTGAAGGACAAGACGTAGTCCACAAGAATGAGAAGGACTGGGTCAGAGAGAGGCCAGGGAAAGAAAGGCTGCGCTGCAATGAGGCAGCGCTGGAAACAAATGAATAAATTCATGGGCCACAAAATGGGGAGAAGGATGGAGGAGAGGAGGAAGGGGGCAGGAGTCATCAGTGGAAGATTTTTATTGTCCGAACACGGGAGATGCACACAAAAGCACTGGCAAGATTCAATTAAGTATCATATGTGGTGACCTTATTGCCATGGTTACGAAAAAAGGGGGAAATATTAATCAAGTGTGCGCTGGCAACGGGAGAAAGACAGAGTAGGACAGATAGGAAGAAGACAGAGGGTGGTAAAAGAAGGCACACGCTAATGGCATGTTCCCTATGTGTCGCCTTTATGTGGATTTTGAATGAAACAATGCAAAGATCCAAGTCTGTCCACACATTGCTTTTTCAGACAGCAACAATACGCATGCCTTATCAGATGCTGAATTTCCTATTTCCTTGCCCAAAATATGATTCAAAATAACAGCTAAAAATGCTACTAGAAAACTACCAGAAGACAGAGTATTTAAAGTGAACCAAAACTCATTTCAAACCAGCAAAAACTAACTTTTTTACTTCAGAAAATATTTGTTTTAGTACAATCTCTTTAAATTCTGGGTCAGAAAGCATGTGCTCAAATGTCTACTCTTCCCTTCGCAAATGAAAACTATCCCTCTCGCGTGAATTCATTAATAACTAAACTTACAAATGATTGCCACATGGAAATCGGATGTTTACGCTTACACATGGGTCTAAATAAATCTTCAAAAAACACAGGCTTGCATATGCTTACACAGAAAAAAATTATGACAATCATTTTCCATTATGATGTTGCTCTCCGTCACATTTGGCGGCGCACGGCAGAAGGGGAAAGTTGAAGATTGTTCTGTTTGATGAAGCTGTAGTGTGTTTGCACGCTGTCTGCGGGGACTGTCTTGAAAACAATCTATCTGAAACTTCCCCGCTGAGCAAAATGTTAAATAAACAAAAGCAGGGATAAACAAAATCCCACTATTCCAATGTCACCGAGAAGAAAGGCAACATTATCATGCAGCAATCACAAAAAGACAGAGGCAGGGAGAATTTGATCAATGTTTAAACTTTGAGTTCGAGACAGGAGAGGTCATTCAAAACAACTCATTTGATTAATTACTAATGTTCTCTTGAGAAAATTTCACCGCAACTTTTTTATTTTTTACTAACAGTTTTAATCAGCTATAAACCAAAAGTGTATCCATGGAAGAAGTGATACTGTGATGCAAGTGCAGCCAATGAAGCTAATGATAAAAGTATAGTGATTGCTTATAGTTAGCAACATGATTGTCCAGCCTGTTTTAAAACATAAGTGCTCTTCATAAAAGGTAAACAATTTAAGATGAGCGCATACAGCAGAGTGTTGTGTTAAAGTGGCCATGAGCCTTTCAGAAACAGTTAGAAGTGCAGCCTGAGCCTTCGGCAGCTGATCTACTCCTCCAAGGTCATTAAGTGTGCCACCCAAGGTCACATGATTAATGAGTGACAGAGCCTCTGCTGCAATAACATGTTTGAATGTGGCCCATTAATTAGACAGGGGAGCCACAGAGAATAAATGGCCAGGGACAGCTTGGCCCCCTCACAACCTTGTCCTTTCCAGACGCTATTTTTCATGTTCATCGGGACAAACACAGCAACGAGCAAACTACTAAAGCCAACGCACAGTGTGGTTTTTGTTTTTTTTAAGGAAAGTCCATAAAGATAACACTACATTAATATTCAAGTGTTAAAGACAGTCTTTTTAGGGCCAAGGGGGTTTCTACAATAAAAACAGGAGAAAGCCTGTGCCTCACAGTGCTGTGGGCTGAGTTGGCCTCAGGTTGATCCGGGATCCAACATCACAACACTGAGCTGCTGCTGTGCTTTTGGGGACTATGATAAGCACTGGGCATTACTGAGGCCAATCTCCAAGAGGAAATGAAACATTCAGTCCACAGACACTGGCTTTATTAGACAACACAACAGGTCCTGCTCTCAGGATGCATGTGAAGATGTTTAATTGGTCCACTGCTCAACTGGACACTGAAACACCACTGTTTAACACTATGTAAATGCCTTTATTTACTTCTCAGACTAATCAACTTAATGCAATTTCAAGTCAATTTCTTGGGGTGGCTTTGTTGATTTGAAACCCCATCACCTTCTGGTTTATTTTCACCTATATCAAGAAATGTAATGACTACTAAGTATATTGGGCCATAATATCAGAATGCTCTACATGCTCTGCATGCATTTCAATCTTACCTTGAGGTCACAGTGTTATGAATAGTGCCAAGGGGGTCATTAATCACAAACATCACACACATGGCACACAGAGGAGGGAGTAGAAACAGCACAGAGAGGACTTCAGCAGGACTGGTGGTTCACCAGCAACATAAGGGCCACACAAATAAAGTTATTTAAAGCCCAGGGATAACAGCCATCTCTCACTTCACTATGAGTTCACTTCAAACTTTTGGGAGTCATAATACAGCTCACGCTGTGAGCGTAACACACTCTATTTAAAACCATGTATGTTCAGATACGATGTACAAAGGGCCTATCATATACAATCATTTTGGGCCGTAGGATATTTATGCATGAATATGGAAAGAACATTATTTATGAGGCAGGCTGATAATAAATATAATTTTGAGAGGTACTGACATTTTACACCGTATTTTTACAAAACAAAACTAAAAAACTAGCATCTAATCAAACATTGGGAGAACCGTTGACCCAGCTGTATCAAGCATCTCTCTGGAGATGTGATACATATCTCTCAGCACAGATCTGAAGACGCCATGATGCTGTTTGCCCTCTGATATATTTTTAATATTCAGATCATATCAAATATGTCCTCCTTCAATAATTGATCTATCTATCTACTAGCACCATAACACATGCTGAGCTTTGGCACTCTTCTGGCCCTCTCACTCTCTATAGAGTGTGTGAGCAGGCTGAGCTGCTCCTCATTGTGATGCACTTGGCCAGAGGAACAGAGCAGGGCACGCTCCACTGAACCCTCGGTCCAAGCCAGCACCACGAGCTGCACCGCGAGAAGCACCAATGCTGCGGGTCAACACTGTAAAGCACATTCAGTGTCTCAGGGCAAAAATGGAAATGAATGATAATAAACAGTGGACTGGTCTATGTGGTATTTCAAATCAAATCATTTATTTAAAACTGACGATTTATCGTTCTACACACGAGCAGAATGCCAGCTGCAATATTCAGATACTCCACAGTGAGGACTGTGCATTGTACTAGATTATGGTATGTATTTAACTTCTTTATTATTTCGTCTGAATATCAACTACATTTCTATATCACAATAAACTAAACATATGAGATAGAGGATAATGGCCCTGTCAAACTATGGTTATGAATTTAAAGTGAGTGTGAACAAATTCTAAATATCAATATTCATATGATGTTTTGACTAAAACATGGATATATTTCCTATTTCCAAATTACATTCAAAATTGAATCCATTATAATATTGTTTTGTTTATTTTTTTATTTAGGTAGCACTGAATGTGTTTGGTTAGTTTGTTTTTTATACTTCCACATTATAGCAAATTATGGTGAAAAAATGTTTTTAGATAAATTGCAATTGAAAGTAACAACACATTGTAACCACAGGCCAGATATCAACTCATAAATTTAGAAATAATAAATATGTCTGAAAATAATGTAGGTAGGTGGAGGCCATATTTTCCAAACACAACATGGCGCACTACAAACATACTCCAATGTAATGGACTGAATGTTTTTCATCCCTTTCTTTTGACCAACAGCATCTCCTGTGGTGGCTCATTTCCTTAGTGCAAGAGGTCCCCCACCCGTCATGGCGGCCAGGGCTTGAGGGGGGCACGCAGCAGCCAATGTGAGATGGAGGCGAGGAGCAAAGTAAAAGAGGGAAGCCATGCTGGGAGAAAGGAAATCTTCCATGTGCACAAGCTGGAGTGGCTAGAGGACATTTTCACGCTAATGGCGACCGGGCCAATTGAAATGACTGCAGCGCTACATGATTTGAAGGTCAGGAGACAGCGGATTATATTCCAGTGGTGCTGAAGGGGGATTGGACGAGTGGAAATAGTGCCTCCCAACCCTACACCCCCCGAGCCTCGATACCTCCATCCCATCCACGCACCCGTTCTTCTGCGATCCTGAATTATTGCAGAAAAGCCAAGATGGAATCAACATAGCACACCAGCGCACCATCATTACTCTTAGATGCAGCACACACACACACACACCAGAGCAACAAACACCTAACAGTGTGCCGGTCCGTACATCATCATGAGAAATACTACGCAGGGAGATTCACCAACTAAACAACACAGCATCTGGGCTCAGATAAAACCACATACATCTCCACCGGCTTTATTCCCAACTAGTAACACAGGATAACACGTGTGAATTCTGCTCTGAAAAATGCATATGACTATTAGTAGTCACATATAAATATCAGATTTTTCTGGGGTTTTTTTTGTTTGTTTTTTTTGTTTGTTTTTTTTTATATTTTGATGATCAATGTTTACATCCTAAACAAGATGGGAAATATATATTGACATATTGAGAATTTTAAGTTTAAATTTATGTTTTGAATATATTCAGAATTAGAATGTCAAGTATACTGAAAATTAATTAAAAAATATATTTAAAAAGCTGCAGAAATCAAAGCAATTTGCTGTAATCCTTTTTTCTATATCTCTTATACTCTGTACAAATAAAGACAATCTTAAAGTTTGAGACAATATTTTGTGCTATATATTTATTACAGACAGAATTAATACTTTCTCTGTATGCTTCAAGAGTTGTTCCTCTCTTTACTCACATGCACAGGTAAATCTGAGTATTCTCTTCATCCCATTTTCCTCTCACATCTCCAGAGAGCTAGTGTACTCTTGTCCCAGTCTACATGCAGGTCAAAAAGCCATGTAGCTCTGAACTGGGGCTAAGAGACATTCAAGGGCATTTGGTAATTTAGCTTTAGTAGTGTTAAAACTAAAGTCATAATTGTAAAACAAAAATTAAAAAGGCTAACATATGTATAACCACATTTTTGCATGTATACATAAGTGGCATCTCATTTACCTTGATCATTTGCTTTTTAGACAGTAAAGCACTGGACATGTTTATGTTCTATTTTAACCTAGAGGGCCAAAACAATGCAACAAACAAGTACGTCTGCAGTAAAGGGACCATTATTTGGTGTCGTTGCTGGTCTAAAATAAGTGAAGTAGAAGTAGAAATCCTGTTCAAATCGGACTAGGCCAGTGATTCGGTTTTCCAGGCGTGTGTTGGTGACACATAAATATAAAGCCACACATCTTCGTATAAATGATGGTGGGAGTTAGTCACACATGAGGAGACCTACAGTGATTATGCACATGGCTGCAGTAACAAGCTCTAATCACACATACACTGACGTGTTCCTCAGTACTATTACAGTGCATTTGCTTGGAGTGATTATTATAGAAATGAGGCAAGTGACTCTCATGCAAACACATGGAAACTCAGGCAAATAAGGCAGCAAACATGTCAGGGGGAATTTCACCATCAGCTGCATTCAAGTAATTATAGTTATATTTGTATGTATGTTGACAAGTGTGCTGGTGTTTAACTTTGTGGGATTGTTGTTTTTTTCCCTGTCCTGTAGATATTTTGACCTTCCAAGAAATAAGAAAATAATTCAGTTAAGGGATGGCCATTTCCATAAGAAATGCCCTCAAAAACATAAATAAGCAGATGTACTACTATTATTTAGCGCAGTGACCAGCATCGCAGAGAGAAATGCACAGGTCAGACAGAAGCAAATATTCTATTCTATTCTATGCAATATTCAATTGGCAATATTCAGTTCATTCAGTTTTCATTATTGCACTCATATGTGTAAACAAAAAAAAAGTTATTTTATAATCTAGGCTTTTTAAATAATCAAATCTAACACACACCTTTACATTCTGCCAAAGTGTAAATGTACATATACTGCATAAATGTATACATTGTATTATTAAGATACTATAAAACTGAAAGCACAAAATACTGGGTCAGTAGGCCTGTTCCAGTTGGTACAAATGTAGTCTGGACAAAAACAGGGCTGAGCTTAAACTCAGAGGATTCCCTTCTGGTGCTCCTGGTCTTGTAAAACTCTGTAGGAGATAAGAGGCAGCAGAGGCAGTCCAGTCAATCCAGTGCATGTTTGAACGCCTCAACATGTTAAGCTTTTAAAGCAGGTATTAATCCAGGATTTTCAGAGAGGGGCTAAGTTCGGCATGTTATCATGGCTCAAACCAGACCTTAGCTAGACTTCAATCAGACTGTACTAGCACTGCTAACTTCAGTCACAGAGAGGACACAGGCAGCAGCAGTAGCACTGTGCCAAAATATTGTGAATCGTAATTTCAACTTCAGCTTTATAGGTCCCCCATAACAGTGAGTGCATCGCAGAGGTATTTGTATTCTATGTCTGTGTGCGTATCTGTCACATTCTAGGAAGTATCAGACACACAGTGGTTCTAGTGGAGCCTTAGTGACCTCTATGGCCAGCATTAGAGCAAATCAGGCCTAGGGAAAACAAAAAGCCAAGCCACACACAAGCCATCACAATATCTAACATAATACTAACAATACACACACATATTAATATATATATAGGTGATTTACAGGAGAGCACAAAAATGAATCAGCCAATAGGAGCAAACAGGAAGTGGTCATGTGACTGTATCAGTGTGTTCCTAATGTACAGTAATGTAAAAGGCGACATTAGTTTATGTAAAAAATATAATTTCACATAGGAAACAATGCAAAAACATGACAGAAGTGCATACACACAAATATCACTAGATATTTGTGTGAGATCAGACTACAAGAAATATTATGAAAAAATAAAACATTTCCACAACTTTTGTTCAGCCTTTGTCCAGCACAGGGCTAAGGTTTCCTAAATAACTGAATGTGTTCTTTATGTGTATAAAGATAAATATATAAAATAATAAATAAAATAAAATTACTATCCAAGTACAAGCCCACTTGAAAATTTGTAAAGGAAATGGCTAAGCTCACCAGAGTCAAACCTATTGATATTTGAAACACCTGCCCAGGGCCATGTCAGCTCTGTGAGAGGACAGATCATTCTCCCATCAGCACTTGTCCACTGCACATAATTACAGCTCAAAAATCAACACTTATTAAGAGTGGAGCAGTGGTGAGGGACTGCGTTACAGGCTGTATATGTGAGTTAAGGAGGGAGAGGGAGTCCAAATGGATTTCAGCCCCAGAATAAATCACTGTCGCCACAGAAACACACCGACAGCTGTGATGGATGGCTCAAATTTTTGTGTTGATGTCTTTAGTATTGCTGACAATTTGGTAGTCCTGGCTTTTCCACTTTCACAGCTTGTGTGTAGCTAAACAAATCTGAATGCTAGTACACACAGACATCCATCCATACAGCTTGATTTTGTAATTTATTCAGAGTAAACTAAACAAAATACTAAAAACCTGCATTTATCATTTTACAATTCTTACAGTGTTGTTATAGAGTTTGTAGATTTTACTCTGAAAAGAAGTTGAACTCCATCTTGTGTTGGAGCACTATACACTCTCTGATTGGCCAGTGTGCAACCACATGACTCAGTGACTCATGCCAACAGTGTATGAAAACAAACTTTATATTTTGGTTTTGAATATTTTTGACACTTTTAACTCAGGTCACATATAACAGCTTCTGACAAAAGTAGAATGTGTGGTCATTTATATCCATGACACTAGCTCACAATACAATTAATGTTGTCAAAAAATGCTTAAATCAAAGACTCTATACAAAAACCTTTTCCTACAGAGTTATGTAAACTACTTCCCACAGCCTCACAAACTCTCAGAGAGACAGTCAAAGTTGGGCCGCTCAGCCCCCCCACGTGCAGTCCATCTGCTCTCCACCGGCAGCGTCAGAAAAAGCACACTTCCCACAACTTGAAACAATCAATAGTTTGTGAGGCAAAAACAACAGCAGCACTGTCCCAGCTCCACTGTAAGTCCAGTCAAACTGCAGCGTGCACAGCACAATCCACACAGCACACATTAAAAAAGGTTTACTGACCTTGCTGCCTTTTCCTCTCTGTTCTCTGAGGAGCAGTCCCTGTTTTGTGGTGCTGCTGGATGTCCTCTACTCTCCCCTATAAGTAAGTCATGCAGGAGCGCTGCCTCTCTCAGCCCTACGCACTGTATTAGTCTGATTTCACACTGCAGCCTAGCCTCCTGTCCTGAAGGGGACGGTCAATGCGCTGCTTATTCAGAAGCCGGCGCACACTACCTGGGCTTGTAGCAGCTGTTTAAAGCACCAGGCAACATCCAGGGTGCATAATACCCCCTCTTCATTCTCGGGCTGCTCTCACTCCTCACATGCACAGCTCAGACACGTGCGCACACACACACACACACACACACACATTCATACACACACACAAACACAGAGTCAGAGCTCTACCTGCACTCACAAGGGCTGGCTGCTCCTCTCTGTCTCCTGCTCTGTAAGTGTTTAGAAGACAATTTCAACAAGGGATTGCTCCCAATCTACACGGCTGATCCACATGGATGAGTTATAATATGCTTGCCACTCTCTCCCTCTCTCTCCTCCTCTGTCCCTCTCTCTTCTTCCTCTGCTCCTGTCTCTCGCTCACTCTTTGGCTCTTGTGTGCGTTGTTTTAGCCTATTATCGAGCCGTCACCGCATTCCGCTTTCACTTCAGCACTAAAGCCTTCCCCCTTTGCTTTCTAAATTTCTCTTCTTGCACAATGTGCATGAGACTGGCTCCACCTGAATGTATATTAGAATAATGTATTATTTATTGCCTTCATTTTTCTGATATGGACGTGGACATGTGAGGGAGGGGGCAGCCTGCCCGAGTGATGTGTGTGTTTGGGGGACTGTGGGGGGCAGGTGTGGGCAGACTCCTGTGGGAGGTGAATGAATAATTTAAATAAAGTGTTTAAATGTTGTTAGAAGAGGATAAATGCTCAGCTCTAAACACTTTGAAACTATTTCTCAAAACATGTAATTAACTGTTGCTATTATGAGGAAAGATATATTCATAAAATCATTTGTAAATCATGTTAAATACAATATTAGTTTATTTATAAGCTGGTGGTTTAGGTTGTTAGTAAGAAAAACAAATCATTATTGTAATGAATGTACGTTTAAAAAAAATCTTTCAATGTATCCTTTATAACTTATTAATGTATTCTGTTAATATGTATTGTGTTCAAATATAATACATATTATCAGTAACAGATCATTATAATTAATATCACATCATACATTTTAATATAAAACATAATATTATATAATATATAATAACTATACAATATATGATGTTCAGTATTTTACATTAACTCATAAAAAAAACTATAATAACTTTCAAAACCCCTCGATGGCATATTTCCTGAAGGTTGGTGATCAACTCTGAGAGAGAAAAGTGAGAATGATTTACAGCAGAGCCTATGTCACAGGACTGGTCAGGCTCCTGCAGAGGGCACCCATGGGAGTCACTGTGGCGGTCACCAAAGCATGAGTCCTGACTGAGGAGTGGACCCTGAGTCTTTGGGATATCAGCCAACACTACACAGCAGACTTCAGAAATGTATGCCTGAACAGATAGCTGCTCCTTATACCTTCAATCTTAAAGCTGTTAGCACATTACAAACTAGGAGTCAAACACATTATAGTAGATTGAAGTGGTCTCCTGCTGCCTGCAGTGTGCAGCCTGTTAACTCCACCCCGGGACACCCTCCACTGTGCCCTCTTCTGTACCTGCCAAAAGGAAATGATGTGCCAGTGCCCAGCCAAGCCTTTCTATCAGCACCATTACCACTCAAGAGCAGACGGAAAATTACTCTATTGGTATTAACAGTCCATCTCAATCATTTTAATACTGTAATAATGGTGAAATCTTCTTATATTATTTTTAAAAGCCCTGCTAAGAAAAAAATGTCTTTTCATTTCCTTTGCCTGATGCTAAATTGAAAGAAGGTGAGTGAATGGAGAGGACAGTGATATCCTATGAGAGATAATAGGCCAGCACCTCTCAAGCCCAAAGTAGCACATCATCAGCTTGTAGCTTCTCAGCACAAATACACAACAAAACAGAATATTAATGACAGGTTTGGTCCAACTCTCCTCACAGCACTGACATAGGCATGTGCCTTCACTTTGTACACTTAATATTTCTCTGTATGTTTTAAATGAGCTTGAAATGAGCCTCAGCTCCAGCCTCTGTTTTCAAACCTTCAATTTGACTGAATGGCATTATTATGTATTATTAATAAGTCTGAATTATAACTCATTTTCCTCTTAAAATGAAGTGTTTCAATCACATGTGAAGTGCTCATCAGGCTGTACAGTGGAGTGAGTGTGGAAGGATACATTATAATTGCAGCCAATGCTAAAAGGGAATTAAAAATATATAGAAACGCTAAAATATTAAGCATTCATCTCAGAAAGACAATTTTCCTTGAAAATACCTTCTTTTTCAAACTGTACTAGTTTGGCATCAAATTTAAATATTACACTATAAAAGCCAATTATATCTCACTGAGTGTTTCCCGTGTGAAACTAATTATGACTCACTTATTTGTGTGTACATTAAATTATTCTTCTACTATTTATAGTATAAAGTATATAGTCACAGTCACATAGTTACAAGAGTAATATCATTTATAAATATATTTAATATCAATGCAATGTATATTATACATATTATAATATATTATAATTAAAAGTCATTTTATTCAATAACAGTTATATTAAAGGGAAGAGAACATATAGAAGTCTTTTTTGTAAAAACAAAAATAAATAGTAGAAGGGGAGTTTTTCTGTTTGGCTTTACAGCGAAAATTTTAACTTAATTAAGTTAAGATTAACATTAATGATTAACAATTAAAGAACTGTTTCAAGTCAACACAAACAGCTTATACTGTACTTTTTCCGTCCATATTTTTTTTTACAATGAACTCTAATTCCCATGATGCCCCTTGAAAGCGTGACCTTGTGCTGTGTGACAGGATAGGCGCAGCATGAAGACAGGACGCCACTTATCATCAAGGGACGAGGTGGCTGTTTAATTTCACACCAGCACTGGCTAAAACCCCTGTTAGTGAGGCCTAGCACAATGCCACTAACGCTGGGGGAGCAGATGTCCTCCTGAGGGGTGCAAAGAGGGGGGGGGGGGGGGGGCAGCCGGGACGAGGAGGGGCATGTGCCCGTCTACATATGTGTGCGTGTGGCTGCAGCACAGGCTAAAACTACTTTTACGATATCGAAAGCATGTGTAGGGAAATTATCATGGTTATTATCTTAAACCAATATGATATAATTAAATACTAATAACTAAAATATACACTATATACAAATCACAATAGGATTTAATAAAAAAATATATATATATATATTTGGTGTATGAGTGACCTGAGTTACAACTGCTCCAGTCATTGCACTTACTGTCATTCTATACTCCTTTTTCATGCCTGAGAGTCTTTACGGTATATAATGTGTATAAGCTGAAACCAGAACAAAAACACACTTTTGAACAGTGTGTATGCAGTACAGACAAGAACAATGCCATATGCTGAAAACATATGAAGGAAAGATTAAAGCAGTTAAAGATATTTTAAATGTACAAGCTTGTATTCTTTTAATCTTGTGGTTGCCAAACCACTGGAGATACACATGTAGTGTGAGTCTGCTCAAATAAATACATTATTTACGACATAATAAATAAATAAATTGTATTAAATGTACTATTAAAGGGATCACAAAATAATATCCATTATGTTCTCTTGTTTCTTGTAATATGTTCAAACTGTGAAAAACAAATGCCACATTTTCCCAAGAAAAGTGAAAAATCCGTGGTGGTGACTGCAGACTGCAGCCACACAGCCCATATCACTGAGCGCGCTGGGTTTGTGAAGATCCCGTCTATTGTCTGCACAGATGAACTTGAGCTTGGGTTTCCAGCCCTGGGGTCTTGTCTTGTCTAATCCTGACTGCCCCTGGCCTTCCCCCCACACTGCCTCCCCCTGCCAGCCTCCCTGCTTGTACACAACACACATGTACACACCACAAAACACACAATATTTCAATTGATGCCTGAGATGACTGCCGGCTCCTGCAGTGACCAGCGCCTCCCAAGACGGCTGAATATAAAACGCAATAATAAGCTGCTGCCTACAAAATGGCTTCCCTCTCAAACATGGCTGCTTACTGATGTCCAGACGGGGACCACAGACAAAAAGGTCACCTCGCTCATCTTTGCCAAATCTTCTGTGCTGTGACTGCTTACTATGGCGTTATTTCATCATTGTCTCACTAACACCACTTTTTTTCTAATATCAGTAGTCAAATGTTTACAAAAGTATAGGGTTATTACTTCAGAAACAAAGAGCTAAAGACAGATTGTTTTGGGTGAGAGAAAAAATACAAAAGTGAAATTATAATAATCTTTCAAATATTTAATAAAACAGCACTTTGTTAGTTTAGACTTGATACAGAAGATGAAGAACAAAAAAATGTGGAAGTGGAAACATAAAATATAAAAAGTAGAACAAGTAAACCTTATTTTATAGCACAACTCCAAAGCCATACAATTAAAAAAAAAGATAACCAGAAATTAGATAGGTATTGTTGATATGACTATGACTTTTTCCTGTTATTTAAAAAGAATACTGTACACAGCCACAGCTCTACCATCCCGTTTCTGCGAAGTACACTTTGAAATTGCCACCGGAACACCAGCGTCCTTTAACTTTTTGTCATGTTTCCTTACACCCTGTACTTCATACCCCCACTGTCATTTTTCTCTTTCCTAGCATTGGCCTATAACGCACAGAACGCTCCCAGCACTTTTTTACCACCTGATTTCTATTTTGAAAACACAACAACATAAGTTAAAGAGTATAAATGTGTAGTCAGTGGAGTGAAGAATTTAGGGGGACGGGGGGCGTTTGGTCACATATGAGTGGACAGCGGTGTAGCGTCAGTGCCGACCGGAGCAGAGGTGGGCTCATGTGGGACACGTACAGTGGGATAATGAAGAGCAGGGGACGGTCCCGTTGTTGGAGGTTATTGACAGATTTGTGGGTGTAAAGCAAAGCCCACGTGGAAAAGTAAAACATGATTTACTCACAGCATTTTAATGACACTCCAAAAAGACAAAGGTTAATGCAGTTTTAAATGTACATAATCAACTTTGTATTTTACTGAAGGACTGAAATGATATTGATAAGCATTTCAAATTAGTTATTGTCAATGTTACTACCACAAAAATCTGGCTTTTTTATGACATGGTTGGTCAGGAATTAGGCCAGAAACATGAATATTACAATAATCAGAGTAATCGTATTAACTGTTAAAAGGTACTGAAATGGACTTGTGTTTTTAAAAGAATGAATGTATTTTGCACCCTTAATAAATATATCGAGGCCAGCTCTCTCCATGCCCTGGTACTACAGAATTATTATATTTTTTTAATATTATATGTTGTATATTTCTAATTAAAAATCCTTTTTATGTGTCATGTGTTCATATTCACACTAATGACCATGTCTCCACAAGGCACTCAATATTAATAAAAGATTATCAACTAACACAGACAAATGGACTCAAACCTTTAATAGAACTTGGACTGACGCCAAGGGGCAATTTTCTCACCTGTACGTCCCCTGGCTACATATTTGTATTGAAAAAACAAATAAACATGCAATTAGGTTAGCAGTGGCTTTGCTCGCTAAAACAAGTGAGATATTGGCAGTTGTCAGGTTAAAGAGAGAGATGTATTCTAGAGAAAATTAAAAAGTCCCAGCCTGCAGAAATCTTGTCCCAGCTCTGAAAAATGACACTTGGAAAACCACACCAATGAATAATAACTGAGCTTTTTAATTAAATTTTAAATAAACATTTGGAAAAAAACGTGCTACATTATTGTTTCAGCTTTAAATGTTAGTGTTTGTTTAGAATACAGTGTGCTTTAAGGATTCTCTTTAGTTTTTACATAAACATTTTTGGCAGATTTTTTTAATATTTAATGAGGAATTGGGACGATCAACAAAAGGCAGATGTAATCTACAATCTGAACTAAATCCATGGATGAACTGTTCTTGAATGGTTTTGTACTTATAGGTATACCTGTATAATAGATATTTAAATATCTCTATTATTTTGTCACAGTACTTTGTACACGAGCTAAATGAGAGCTCTAAGACATATTTTCCTCTTGAAGCTGCCAGCAGCAATGACACCACAGACGCTGAGTTGTGATTCTAGCATATCAACTTGAACTGCAGGGGCCACAGGCAAAGCTGGAGGTGCTGGGAGCTGATAACCTCGCTGGCTATAAATCTACTGATGAAAAACATCCCCTGAATCTAAGTAAATAAGATGGTTGTGGTGCATGGGCAAAACTCACTTTGGTGGTATATTTGAGGAATAAAACAAGATGGCGTCAGGAAGGGGAGGGGCGTCGGTGCTGCCCTGACCCGTCGGAGACACAGGGCAGTTGGGCGACTCCTCCACAATGTCCCTGAGGTCCCAGAGCGTCCCAGTGCCGTGATAATGACCTCCATCTGGCCCTGATGGCAGCAGACAGCAGCAGGCTGGAGAGCTCGATCCAGTCAGTGCAGTAATTGGTCAGTGAGTGCTCCACACTGACCAGCCTGTGTCAGTCACTCAAGGTGATTCTGACAACCTTTGCACTACATGGGAACAATGCAACAAAATCAAGCAGGTATATTCATTTAAGCAGCAGATGAATATAAAAAAAAAATTTTTTTCACTTAAGTAAAGATTGGGAAAATTTATGTAAAATATGCTGTGAGTTTTGTTGTTTTTTCTACCTTTCCATTAACTGTGTTTAAATTGTGTCAAGTTTATTTTTGCAGTGAAACATCACATTCAAAGCACAATTAAAATATTTCTATCCAACCTTCTACAGAATCTGTTGCCTGTATTGCCTTTGAGAGCAGGGATGGCAATTATACTATATATTTCTGCAGAGGTTCTGTGTGTAGTATTTAGAATTTTGAAGTATGTACATGGTCTTATTCACATAATAGGGTCACAGTTTAGGCAAGAAAAAAATGACTCAGGTTAACAATATACTGTAGGTAAATAACTCAAATGTCCTTCAGAGAAACTCAGTCACTGCAAATGCAAACATACACTGCCCTTGGAGTTCAAGGGAGGCATGTGTTGAAGATAGCCAGTGTTTTTGCCCTTGACCTGAATAAAAGATTTTTAACAATAATTGATCATTTAGAGATCAAACAGTCAGTATTGCAGGCAGCATCCTTCAGCTGGTTTTATCTGAGTTTAGTTTGATAAACCAGGTAAAGAAAACTTTCCAGATTTAACAGAATCGTTCTTTTTTCCACACCTCTGAGTAGAAGTAGCCACAATGATCCAATGGAGGAGCATTTTTGGTTTAGCTTCTTCTCCAATCAGGGAGATTTTGACAGAGCCTGTCACATTATAAAATCTGACCATAGTTACAAGAATTGTGAATGATACCTATGATTGAATGTTATTGAAGTGGTCAGCAGGCAGCTCATTCCCCACAGAAAGCCCTGGGGCCAGAAGGTGGTCACTACTATCCCATCCATACTGAGCAGGAAGAGGGCCATTGGAGAGATACTGCAGATGCATGACCGCATTATTTAACAGCAGAGGAGAATGTACTCACAGTGCACCTTGGCAAGTATGTATTCATAAACAGCACAGTACAAACTGTCGGACATATACTGTTAAGAACTGTACATATCTTAAGTACTATTGAAGAGTCACAGTTCTAGTGACAACAATGCAGAAAAATAACCCTTTTTTTTTGTCTCATCAGGCATATGAGTTTTGTTCTTGACCCTCATGACCCAAGCATGCTAATGAACCCCAAGTGTCAAATGTCAAGTCTGGGTAGGGCATTACAAACTGGCCACAAAATGCACCAGAACATCTGCTGTCCAAACATGGGAACCATTCAAAGTCAAGGGCAATATACTCTTAAGTACTGTCTGATCCATGACAGAGATAGGGTGTTAATAAGGTGTTTCACATCGACATCACACAAACAAACATTATGCCATCTTGGTGAAAATGTCAAAAATGAAACAAAATACAATAAATAATATAACATTTTAGGGTAAGTTCCTGTACTAAAATAAAGTATTTTGAAGTTTGAATGTTTGAGAGACACAGTGACCTCTTTTGGATCAAGACATTTGTTTAACTTCTATTCATGTGGACCATTACACACAGTTACACTGCAATCTGAAGTGATCCTCTCACTCTGTGCTCTGCAGACTAACAAATGCTCTAAAGGAAGATTACCTGATGTGTATAATGTCAGGAGCATTATGGGGCTGAGCTCACAGCCCCTCTCCAGGAGTCTGCTGTATACAGGGACAGCTGATGTATGTCTACTCTCTCATCACCACATGTATGCCACATTTCCCTGTCTGTCTAATGTGCTGCTGATCTACACCTGCTGGGCAAGGGCCAGCGTAGGTATGTGCCTCTCACTGACAGCATCAATCACACAGTGGGCCTTATTATTGCCATTTTAAAATACATTTAATACAATCTCCCGCCTATGACCCACACCACATGGATGCTTTCAGGTGTTACTGTGTAAGAGAGGGCATCACAGTACTGATTAATAAAGTTGTGTTTACTGTAAAATGTATGTATCTGTGGCAAAAATACATTTCCGTTAAAGAATCAGAGAGGTGCAATCGACAGTACTGGACTATCCGGGGCAGACCCTCTCAGGTGAGCCTGTAATGGGGACAGTCAGTCTAATTCTACTTCAAATCACAAGTCAAATTGAGTGGTCCCAAAAGCAGCCTTAAACACAGACGGACCAATCAGCGCTTAAGTGTAACCTTTTGCCAAAGCATTGCACCCTTCAACAGAGCAGACTCCCTCCTGAGGCCTACTGTATTTCACTGGGAGTAAGAATAAACAAGGCAGGGGCGTTATGGATGCAACATGAGATTTAAGAAGTCAGCTGCTTGGTCAGCTCAGGGACAGGTGAAAGTGCAGACAGGCTGAAGAATTTTCATCTGCCAAAAAATTTGTTGTTAATGTTTTAAAAAGTTCTTTGCTGCTATGAACTATTTTCCAAATGTATTACCATATGTTGACCAGTACTGGTCCACATTCTACTGAAAGCCCTGGCCTATCATGTGGGAGTGTGCCGGTGAATGGAGAAGTTGAAGGCAAAGCAGAGCCAACACGCAGCTCTTCTCCATCGCCTCTAATCACATGATCACGGCGTCAGCATCACATCCACAGCTCAGGGAGGGGCCGAGGCGCGTGCAGCTCGCCACCATTTTGTGAGAGTACCTGGTCCTTTTGTGTGAGTACCTGGCTCATTTGTTTACCTGTTCCTATTGCAGCACATTCCCGCTTACTTGTGTGACATGTTTGATTTTGGTGGGAGCTATTGAGCTGCGCTGTTCCACGCACAGGACTAAACATTTACAGGGTGTGTGTGCTGACTGCGGACCATTCCACATTTCATCTTGTGTATTTTCTTCCTCTTCTCTCTGGGCTGAGCTCCCGGCAGACCCCTCTCCTCCCTGCCATCCCATGTGCGAGCCGCATATGGTGCACTGAAATTGCTGTCTGCAAGAGCATGCTTCTGTCTGTCCAGACTTCATCAGAGGGATTAAAGAATGGGATGGGGGGCAAAGAAAAAAAAATCAAAATAAAATAATGAAAGCAGAGCTATGGCTTCTCTGGCATTTTTTTTTTCTGTTTCTGAGCACAACCCCCTAACCAATCACACCCTTGTGTTTAAAATAGGGAGACCATCAGAGGACAGAGCCCAGTCCAGCTGTGTTTACAGAGCAAGGTTAGGTAGCCCAGGAAAAAAATGTACAGAAGAAACCAAAAACAGATATCAGCTTCTGCATTGCACAAAGTTTACAACCAGAGTATGCTGTTCACATTTTATGAAAAATGAAGAAAAAAAAAAAGTCATCTCTAGTGCTTCTAAGAGACCTCAACCGAAGCCTTGATTGAATATAACTATTCAGATTCAAACATACAACAAACTAATTCACAGATCTGAGGTCACCAAAAACATTTTATTTTTTCAAAATAACGGAATGTTACATGCACTAAAATTAATATCTTTAGGTGACCACCAAAAGAGTCAATTTTCAGACGTTGTTACATCAGTGAGGTCTGCTATAGATAAACTGAAAATGTATGAGTTTTGGTGTGTGATTTAGCAAACATTTAGCATTTGAAACAATAAAAAGGCAATCTTGACATCTTGCCCGGCCAGTAGATAATATTTGCTGCTGAGAGACCATTTTCTTTTGTTCCAGTTTGTATAAACCCAAGACACTTGAAATTTAAACCTAGTTGAAGAAATATTATTTGCCACAGGGCAAGGTAAATCTCTTGGCAGTGCCTTTCAAAGGGTTGCCCTGGGTTTGTTTACAATTGATCTTATTTAAAAGTGGATTTTTTGTTTTACTTTTCAAAGACATACTTTCTGCCATGATCTCGTAGGTCAAAGGAATGATGAATGTTATTTTTCCATTTGTAGAAAAAAAGAGTGAAATAATCAGAAGGTAATAACACAAGGCCTGGTGCTGCCCTGCTCTGCCCATGTCTCCAGGTTGCACATGTACAATCCAAAACATGTGTGTGATAAGATCTGAGGATAGAGCTCAAGTTCAAAGTCATACACCCCTGGTGAGAGAGACAATAAATAACAGCCCAACCACCATTTACATTCCTCTGATTTGAAGAAATTTGACTTTCATTAAAAAACAACAAAAACAGACAGACCTCAACCAAGAATAAAATACAAATATATATTTACATACATGATTATCAATATGGGGTCTACATTGAATTGCATAATTTAGCAACTTTATGCCATCATACAAAATGGGAGCATAAAACAATAGAAAGAAGAGAAATGCAGAGTATAAGCAAAGGGCCCTCAGGACTAGGGATCCCTTTTGTTCTCAAGGGGGCAGCATTTGAGAAGGAGGTCAGGGGTTTAAAGCAGAGGAAGAGAGCAGACAAGCTGAGGGCACAGCAGCAGGACAGCCCAGTGCAGAGCCTTCATGTGGACTAGACCTGAGGGAGCCCACAGGCCACCCACATCCACAGCACCATCCCTCACACTTTTAGACAGCAGCAAGCAGACTCCAGAATACAGAGTGCATCAACTTGATAAAACATTACATTTAATGCATTATCACTGTACAATAAATATTCATGTCATATGGGTTTATTTATTTTGATAATTTAAATTGACATCTCAGTATTTTGGTGGCCCATAACCTAAATGGCATCATTCCATTGTATCTTGCTGTTGAAGGGTCCCCGGGGCACCTCCATATTCCCAGAAACTCCCTCCAAGGCTCTTTGAGTAACATGGCTTCTTTGACTATTAAATCAATAGTTGTAAATTACTTCATCACTGGAAAGAATCAACTTTCTGGACATAATTAGTACCTCTGTCACAACTTTCCCTGCCCAGACAGGGAGAAAGTCCAGTAAAACACTGTTTTAAAATTAAATGTGAAAAAAAAAACAATTAAAAAAACAGAACACTGAAACCTAAATAGCATATACTGCATATGTCAATGTCAGTTTCACCGATGCCTAACAGCAACAAACGAGAGAAGAGGAAATCCCTATTGATATCCAATTTCAGCTCCTTCTTTGTTCTTGAGGAATACAGGGCGATGTCAGAGCACCTCCAAGCCTCACTACACTGGCCCTAAAGCCAGGCCCACTCCTGCATGGGACTGTGTAATGGGTGCTGGCAGAGTGCTGCTTAATGGGGGCACAGGGCCGTGGACTGGAGCGGTATTCATGTGCGTGGCGTGGCGTCTGGACCCAGGGTGACACTTCTTCATTCTTGCTGCCTCAGGCCAGGATTAGAACAGCAACCGGCCTCCCGAATCCAGCCATAATGCAAAATCATTTTCATATTAACCTCATCTGTCCTCACTGGGCCTGACGGTGGACAGGCCTGCTCTTTTTGGTGCTCAAATTATCCTCAATTACTGCGCAAAGGCCAGGCGAGGGGACATCACCTAACCTTCACCATCTGTTAGGTTCAAAGCGTTAGCAGTGGGCCAGGCCGCCTGTCTCCTACATCCTCTGACCTTTCTGCCTTGGCCAGCCCCTCCACAACCCCCCCACCCCCCACCCCCAACCCACACGCACACACATACACACACACGCACATACACAACAATAACCCTCTCTGGACACAGCTGGGAAGTGCATGTGCCCACATCACATTAGGGGGAAAAGGTTATGTCACGCTTCTACATAAATATATATGAATATTCAAAGTTATGCACAGGCCAACAACAGCGTCAAGACATGGGCTGAGGTGTCTCTTATGGATAAGCCTGGATATACATTTACATTTATTACTGCTCTTAGCTCCTGAATTTAAAATGATAAAAAATGATACTAAAGGGTATTTAAAGACAATATTGTTTTGATTATTTAAGCATGCTCAAAGACAAAATTTAAATCGTGGTGTTCAAACATTTTAGAACAGATAACAACTCTTTCCTTATGTTTATTTTTTATCCTATTTATATTGGAGAAAATTGTGTAATATTTAGTTTTAATTAATCTTTCTCAATATTTCAGATGTATTTCCGATGTGAAATATTGAAAAGGTCTTTTTCGGCAGTGACTGTGCCTCTTAATAATGCAGACAGTGTTTTGTGTTTGTTTTTGGCCCATGTGTTTTAGCACTTCCATTGAGTCCATTTTGGTCTTCCAGTCTGCCTGGCCACTCAGGAGGCCCCTCTTTCTCAGGTCATGTGGCAGGACCTGATGTCTCTGAAACAACTTTTAATAAGTCTTGTGAATAATAGATGAACTGTTGGCTAAAACCAAGCAGGGACAAGCCAAAGCTGAGGGCGAGCAAGCTGCGCAGACAGACAACAAGCAGGTCCCTGCAGCCTCCACAGACGCCATGTTGAGTGTCCCGCCTCGCCCCCGCTCCAGACACACACTTTCAGAGGTCAGAGGTCATGGACTTGACCTTGTGGCCCCCGGGAGAATGTTCACTTGGTTTGGGGTATAATTTGGGATTTATGCAGCAGGAGGCCCTGTCTGAGACAGCATTATGCCTCATTATCTGTGGGTTTTTCCATTCACACAGCATACACATCAGCAGTCTACTCTTGTTAAACATTCACAGTCCTATAATCAATACCACCGACGGACAACATTATTCATTTAACCACACCTCACTGCCCTCAACACTACAGCCCCAATTTCATATTCATACAATATGTAAAAGATCAAAATGTTTTGGTTTGGATGCTTGCTCTTGAGTAGGAAAAATGGGAACTCAAAATATAAAATAATAATAATAATAATAATAATAATAATAATAATAATAATAATAATAATAATTATTATTATTATTATTATTATTATTATTATTATTATTATTATTATTATTATTACACCTGACATAAAATATTTTAAATAATATACAAAAATATGAACAAAAAGTTTCAATGTAATATTGTAATAAATATATTAAATGCTTAATACATCCAATAATTGTTAATAGGTTACAAGCTGTAAATACAATATTCTGCAGGCCCATGCTCTTTACAACAGGGAAAATGATGTCGTAATGACGTTGTGTCTAAACGGGGCGTTTTAAACCTCGTCACTTGTAGTGAATGAGCGCTCTCGTTCAAAAGCAGCTTTAAAGACTGATCATGTCCATTATGTCAGCTCCCGTAAGTGGGTCCCTGTGGAGGACAATTTTGGAGAGATCTTTCCTGATAGAGAATGTGTTCTACATGCATTAATATTACATTAGAGGCAGTATATCACAGGACGTCTGCTCAACACCTAGAACATTTTCACGGATGGCGTCGTACCAGGTTAATATTGCGCTAATGCGCTCATCAAAGAACAAAACGTGACGTGATACCGAACAGGGCTGGGACAATAAAATGTGCAAAATGGCACAGGGTTCCGTTGAGTAATCTTAAAAGGAAGAACATTCAATAAGATGGTTATTCAAGTCCCATATTCGTACTAATACGAGAGAGGAAAGGCTCGTTTGTGTACGCGAATATTCATCACATTGTGGGGACTCAAATCTGTTTACAAATCTGTTTACACAGTCACTTCATGGGACTTTCTGTGCGTGCGTGTGTATATGTATGTGCGTGGGTGGGTGTGTGTGTGGGTGTGTGTGAGGGTGTGTGTGAGAGAGAGAGAGAGAGAGAGAGAGACAGTGTGTGTGGGGGGGGGGGGGGGTGCGTGCGTGTGTGTGTGGGTGGGTGTGTGTTGGGTGGGTGGGGGTGTGGGGGTGTGTGGGGGGGTGCGTGTGTATGTGTGTGGGGGTGTGTGTGTCGGGGTGTGTGTGTGTAAGCGCCCATGCATGTCATAGTTGTGGCGCGCGCACAGAGGGGTGCAGGAGGGGTGCACTTCCACTAACGGGAGGCAGGTGCAGGGCTGCTGTATTCTACTACTGCAGGGTTAGTCGAGCCCTAAAACAGTCCATTGTTCCACACACTTTCAGGTTTATTAAAACGCCATTTAAACTAACACTTTTCGCCTACTTCACACGAGCTTTCGTCGCCTTTTGCGCACGCGTTGGCACTGTGCCATTCTCCACTAGAATGAATGCTCTCCAAACACGTGTCACGTTGACAAAGAGGAGGCGGTCGTGTGTCGCTGCCAAACTTGGTGGCTCTCATTTGAATGTGAATAGTATGTAGACTGAGCACAGCAAGGCCCGCTCAGTAAAAGGAGGCTGCGCGTGTACAAGGAGGAGCTCTATTTCAATTTGAACACCCCTCCCATTCTCTGCTAATCGCCTCTAATTATGCTTGTATTAATTGCCTTGCGGGTATCAACTGCTGAGGAATTTGGCATGTGATCCAATTCAAGCTGACAAGTGTATTCTGTCTATTTAATATTCATGATAATCGAATGGGGCACTTGTTTGTGAGGCAACAATTAGGCCCGAGGACGGAGCAGCGCGGTCACTTAACAAACCAGGTCAGCGCTGCAAAGACACTTCTGCAACATGGTTTGTAGACTGCGATACGAAATAGCCTGCGCTACCTCTCAACAAATCCCTTATCACTAAATAATCATGTTATGTTTCGTAGGCTTTAACGTGTTTTGTCCGTGTCCTTGATCTAAATTCCAAGGAGCTGGATCCGGTCGAGAATGACATCATTTAAACCGCAGGAGCTGACGCGCGGTCTGCACTCTACTCCAAAATTGATGGGCCACAAGAATAGCCACTCGAAACATCAATGCAGGATGTAAACGAATCTACTCTGCGAGTTCACTTCATCATTAATCAATTAACATTTATGAAACTAAATATTCTCGAGCATATAGGAGAAACTCATCCTGCCACCACATTTAGGTAAAGAGCTAAAGGAACAATTAATTGACCGAATGCTTCTATTTATAATGGTTCCAGTAAGTTCTGAGCCCGTCTGCACTTTATCCATGAAGGGCCCGGGCCCTCCCGAGGCGCGTGTCTGGACAGGACGCGTGGAGGGGGTAACTGTAACCCCTCTGTGATGTACACGGACAGTATAGACTGAAGCTCCCGTAGGCCTCAGCTCAGACCAGGTTCAGTCACGAGGCCTGTTCAGAAAACTCTAGAAATGTGTCCCACGCACTAAATGATGTTATTTTTAAAACATGTTTTTCATAATGAGCATAACCTAATTAATGATCAATTCTATGACAAAACCTATCGAATTCAAATATTATTAATATCCAATGAAAAATAAATCTCCTTTAACAAAACACTGCAGATAAAACGCGCCCAGCACAAACACGCGGCCACACGAGGCTCAACTGGTCACTGGGTCACAGGGTTTGGCATATGGCCCAGCGGCTGTCCCGCCCGACCCCCCGCACCCTGGTCCCAGTGAAGTTCAAGGTCTGTGCGGCCCCTGACCGGTCCCGGACGCACGAGGACGAGCAGAGAGAGCGCGCCCGTCACCTCGTTACGCAATGGACCAAACTGCGCAGACTGACACAGGGTGGGCCTAGAATCATTATTGATTTAATTCATTAATTAATTCATTATTTTTAATGTGTTTGTTTTTATCTGACTAATAAACACAGATTTTTAAAAGAACTGGGAGGTGTTTGCTTAAACGAATTAGGCCTAGTCCTGCAGGACGATTGTATCGTCACTGAATTTATCTAAACATTTGAATAGGCCCATTATCCTGGACAAAAACCTACCTTTTCTGTGGCAAACAGGCCTGACTTCCACTCATATTTAATTTGACAATGAATAGGCCTAATCAGTTGTGATAATTAATATTAGTTCACAAAATAATAAATGAGGAGTTAAAAACAAGAAAAAATATGAATTTACATATATTCACTGATTAAACATAATTAAGGTGTATTAAAATGATTAGCCTATATGTGCGTATATATACACATACATATATATGTATATATACACACACATATATATATGTATACACACACACACACACCTATATATATGTATACACACACACATATATATATATATATGTGTGTGTGTGTGTGTGTGTGGGTGTGTGTGTGTGTGTGTATATATATGTGTGTGTATATATATATATATATATATATATATACAATTTTCTTCAGTATATAATTCCATATATCGATATATCTTGCTTCATACTTTTGAAGTTTGGACAAATCTTCTCATTCAATGTTTTTTTTTTTTTATTTGCTTTTTTTTACTTTTAATTTTTTACTTTCTACATTTTATACTTATGGAAGACATCAAATATATGAAGCAAGATGAGCAAGATATATGGAATAATAAAATAAATAATTACTAAATATTTTTTGATAAAGCAAAGTGTGGCTACTTTGAGAATTTGAATATAAAATATAAAAAAACATAAAATAAAATATAAAAAAAACATGTAGTAGGTTTATTTCCCTTTTTTCTTTGCAAATCTTACATTGTTTGTCTTGTCTTTTGTATGTATAAAAAATGATAAAAGTAGTAAAATAAAGAAAAAAAAACATGGAACGAGAAGGAGTGTCCAAACCTTTGACTGGTCGTGACTATATATACACATTTAATTTCATTTAACAAACTACAGTATTTTTTGTATTATTATTATTATTATTATTATTATTATTATTATTATTATTATTATTGTTTTTTTTTTTTAAATGTTTCCTAAAAGTAAAATAAAGGAAAAAGACAAGAGCACTACAGGAAAGAAAAAAAAAAACCCAAAAAACAAGGGGTTTTGCTGTTTATAACTGTCACTGAGGTGAAGAAGGCACAGGGCTTTGATAGGTGGCACCAGGTGTGTGTTATAAGTTCAGCACTGGACAGCTCCTCCAGGCCCAGAGCTCAGGAGATCCTGTTTCCTGCTCCTGACAGACAGGTCATGGCCAATAGTCTCAGTCTGACACATAATTGGGGATATTGATTATAGGTTATCATATGCCACGGGCCATTTGGAAGATAAAACTGCAGGGGTTAATTCTGTCAGCCATTAACCTCTGTGAGTGCTGGGTATGTATACTGGTAAATTAGGTTTGAAAGACCTGCTAAATGGGTCAACTAGCCTCATCTAATAAAGGCATTAATGCACTTACATCAGAGTGAAGCAGTTTTACCACAACTTTTTGGCAACAAGAGAATCTGAACTTTGGCTTTATAACCTAAAGTCAACAAATTTAATCATACATTCACTACCACATAATACCTAAATGTACTTTTATCAAAAATGCATGGGCTTTTGTAATAAAGATGACGCTAGTGTAAAAGTCAATTAAAACACTTTAAAAATGGCAAGAACTGAAGTAATTAGTGTAAGGCTGAGTAAAAACATGTTCAGTAGTTATACTATTGCATTATTAATATATGCATAAGAAAGGAGAATAAAACTGCAAGTGCTCAACCAACATCAGAGTTACTTTTATTCCAGAGGAGAGTACCATCAAAAGCACAAAACAGAGGAAAAAGCAAAGATGTAACCTTTGAGAAAGTCGATCAGAGGTGCAGAAGCACCTAGTACAGCCCAAAGCAGTAAAGACAACCCACTTCCACTTCAAAAACATGACTTTTGCCACCTGTGAGCATCAAATCTGTCTTTGCAACTCTACACCTGTAAACTGGGAAACCCACACAATGAAGATCACCAACAAGTCAGATATTTTCACTCAGGCAGAGACTATTAAAAGTTACCCAGTAGTGCATGTACATGAACATGCAGCATGTACAGTGAGAGAGGGAGAGAGAGGGAGGGAGGGGGGAGTGAGGAGAAGTCAGGGCATGAGTGAGCAGTGGTCAGCAAAGACGTCAGTCAGCAAAGCTCAGCAGACCAGGTCAAACAGAGGAACACAAGAGGAAGTAGCAGTACCTGTTTGTGATCCAGCGCTGAAACAGCTCACTACAGTGGCACGCATGAATTATCCTCCACAGAGAGGGGCACTGGTCACCCCCCCCCCCGCCCTATGTGGCCCCTGAGTGGCCCCTAAGTGCCACAGCCAGTGAATCAGGATGGACAGGAGTCCACAAGCCGAGACCTTAGAAGAAGAGAAGGACTCACATCCTGCTCTGAACTGACGCCATGGTGCCTCCACAAGAGATGGATCACACTGCCGGCCTCTGCAGTGACAAGGAGCAACTGCCGAGAAGTACAGCTTTGTCTAGCCCCAGGACACACCGAGCCCCGTGCACGTACGGCCACTGCACTAACATGCACACAATGCACACACATGCACGCTCCACACACACGCACACACACATACACACACACTCACATTCAAACTGACACAGTCACACATTATAGACTGTTTGGAGCAAAGTATTTTTCAGTAAAGTAGAATTTTCAAGTATTCTAAAATAAACATGTTTTACCTTTTTTGTGTCAGATATGAAAATAATTGTCATCAAAATTCACAGACTGCCCCATCACATCTGTTGTGCTATGGGCCAGCTGAAATGGACAGCAAAACGAAAGGGTCAAAAGTCTGGCATTGAGATGTGAGGGCTGTGGTTACACACAATAGACAATTGAAGAGATGCATATGAGCGGCAGCAGTGTGGCTGAACTCTGCACCTTCAGGGACCATAAACTCATGCACACTCCACACACACACATCTGCCAGGAGCCACCATAGATTTACATTCATTTGAGTTGCTAAATAAAATATGAAATATACTTTTGTAGTTTCAGTTAAAACTTTGATGTCTTTTTAAATTGCCAACATTTAATACTTAGTTGGCGACTGCCCTTTTTGATACTGAACACCATTAGGGGAAATACATGTGAACCACAAAAATATGAGCAGCGATGCCTGTGCTGAAAATCAATTTGCAATGCATTAAGGAGTTATATTTATACATGCAAAAATCTCATTTCCCAAATCCAGCAGCCCTTGAGCCCACACTGACTGGAGGGCTGTCCTTTATATGCAGATAGCTCCAGATGGACAGCCCTCCGCAGACCCTCAGCCCATGGCTGAACTTGACTCCCAGGCTGCAGCCCACAGATGGGAGGGAGGCCCCTCACCTTTGGTGAACCCTGCACACTGACCCCACTACCCCCCTCCCGCAGACAGACTGCCAGCCTCGACACCAACCCAAAGCTCACTATTGACGTTATTTGAGATTGAACTGAGGCTGCTCACCGCAGCTCTCATCACAGATAGATGATCAATACAAGGACATTATCAGAGAAGGCTTCCTCAAACATTGTGTCAACATGTGAGTTCAGGTGGACATGTGTGATCAATGTGTGATCAGTGGAGTGGAGAGACCCAGGCCCAATGAGAGCGCACCCTGGGGGATGGAGCTCCAACTGCATCCACAACTTAAGCACAGGGCTCTGAGCAGCAGAGCACTCCTGCACACACCTGCTGACACTATTCAAGTCATACTTAGCCTGAAAAATCTATTAACATCAATGTAGACTAAATATGAATATGGCTAGGTGTTGTTCATTTCTTTTATAGAGAGATGCTGTTTATTTAGTTGAAAAACATTTCATTGTTGTCTTTTAAGATGAAAGAAAAGCTGAACGTTGGTCATGCACCAGTTGAGCGGGGGGCATGGATTTTATAGTTAATGTGGCTTCATCTTGATGTTTGAGTCTTTTCTAGAATAAATATTATTTTAAGCTTCTTTAATCAGCCTTTTGGGTGTTGCTGCAAAATCCCTGTGCATGTGTTCAATTTGAGGCATATTTTCATCTCTGTAAAAAGCTGCATTCGTAATGTACCTGTTGACAGTGACACAGTCTTCCCTTCATTTTACCCCCATTTGCTTATCCTGCAGTAAATTACACTCATTTATTCCCACACAACTGAAGCAAAAACTTTCACTCCACAAACTGTTATCAAATGATAGATCATGCCTGGTGTCAATAATTATTGTAAAAATAAAATAGAAATAGAAATAGAAATAAATATGACTATAAACTAAATCTAACTTCAGTCACGGTCAAAGGTCACAGGGGTCCATGGAGTCATTCAGAGATAACCCAAGTGCCCCATAGAGGGCACTCTGACCAGCACAGGAGACAGACAAGGATAGTTAAGCAGATCACAGAAGGCAGCTTGAACAATGAGCCCATCTCACAGTGGTCACAGAGCTACTATTTATGATGCAGATGTGATACCGGGGCTCACCAATGTGGCCATATATTCTGCAGCGTGTGTGTTTAAATGTGCTCTTAGTAAAATATATGTGTGGCTGCACAGACCGGGGTCCCTGTGCTCATTAGAGGTCTCTGACCAGCTTGATAAGTGCGGCTCTGCTCCATAATGATTTATTAAGAGCAGAATGGGGGAGACTGTGGGTCCACACTGCCTCAGGACACTTCAACCACAGACATTTAAGGCTAAAGGGGAAGAATAGTGGGCCTCTGAACAGATTTACATCATCTAAGATGCATTTCAAAATGAATTATGGAAGACCAAATGAAATACACAGGACTTTCACAATTCTCGTTGCTCCTTTTTCTCTTCTTCCTTGGGAAGCACTCGTCTGGATCGCCCTGAGGTAAATTCATGGCCATTTGCTTTATATAGCAGGGCACTAATGGACAGACAGAGGGACATAAGGGAGAGTGTTTAAAAATGAATGCAAAAAACATGGCAGAAGTAAGCAAGCAAACACTTAGCTGATGGACCCTGTGAGGTAAATGTAATAACCACACACTGAGGTGTCATACATACACTTCTAATTGTCTTTTCAGTTCTGACAGGATTTTGTCAAAGTCTTGTATTGACTTGGTTATGCAATGTGCTACAGTGTAGAACTTAAAAGATGTTAAAGAGTGAGCAGTGCACAGGTGCGGGCCACCACAGACACACAGGGAGAGTAGAGCAGAGCCTGGTGAGTCCTGGAGGCATCTCTAAAGAGAAAAGCATGGCATCCTCCAACAGAGGAAGCAGCCTTAGTGTTTGGAGGATGGATCTTTTTTTCCTTGCCACAGTTAATTTTCAAATCTTCGACATTCTATGGCTGTCTGTTTTTCTTTTTCTTTTCTGTTTTTTCTGCTTTCATTCTTTTCTTTCAAAATGAAACTAGAGCTGGGGCGGTGATAGTGATAGATGGCTCAGCGCTCTAACACTTTATCCAATCCGGCGCAGATTTCATCCAATAAAGAATCACTTGTGCACTCTCAAACTAAATGGAAGTCAGGCAGCGGAGAGAAAGGGGCTGCCGTGTGTTTCTGAGCTGCGAAAATCAAATTTTCTTAAAGCTGCCACAGCAGTGGCTGGCGGAAAAGCAGCACAGCCATGACTGACCAGGGCCACAACGTCTGCACACACAATTTAATCCATCACAGGGCGTCTGACACCATATCAATCAACCTTTCATCAGCATAGCCCCCTCCCTCCAAAAAGGGGGAAAAGAATATTTCTGTTCAACCACTTCTGACCAAACCAGCCCCCTACCAACTGACCAAAAGAGAAAACTTGAGTCAAGTCACACTTCAGTCTAAAAGGGAACATGTGAATTCTTTTTGGTGTGTATAATGCAGAGAACAAAACCTGCTTTAGTCACTTCCACAAGAAAAATCCATCACAACAAAGTGTGACAATGTATGTTTAAGTTTTGATTACTACATCCCACTTTACAGTACATCCTGCACTAACTTTTCCTGTATGACACTAATGCTCTGCCCTCCTCCTCGCCCCTCCCATTGTCCTTTGTTCCGGGAATACACTCCTTCTTACCCCCGATGCATCCCACAGGCTGTGACTCTAGTGGCCTATGATTTATAATTCATAGGGGCCGCTTTTATATGGGACCTTAGTCTACCTGATATCCTGCTATTGGGCCTGTCCCAGGACAGCAGAAGGGGGGCTCTTCATTACACGTGGCACCAGTGAATAATGTGACACTCAGCTTAGACGTCTTTGGACTGTGTGAAAATTAGGTATCTTAGTTAGCTTTCTCATTCAAGAACCCTTTTTTTTAAGTCTGTGATGTTGTCTGTCCATCACGTCCCCATGAAATGTGAGTCTGACTTGCCCATCATCTTGCCTGAGTAAATGCATGTGACGGGGTCTTTGTTCCTCCAGGACCTGTGTGCGCGGGTCCCTGGGCTTCAGCGTAGCTTCCTGTGCTGTTGGCTCGCTCTGACCTGTTAAATGCAATAAGGTTCTCACCCAGGCTGCGCTCCTCACTCTCTGCTCCTGGCCTAGGGCTCTGCTTGGCCTCCATGCTCCACTGGCTCCCTAAACCCTGCCCATGCTCCAAAAGGCCAGACACTGTACTTGTTGTGGATGCCCCACCACCCACCAGAGTCTCATTGTTTGATGAAAGAGGGGGGCTTGTATGATCACTAGCAGTGCACCAAATGACAATAAGAAAGCAGCTTTTTGGATTGTACGCGTGTATCACTGTTGTTGTTGCTAAGTGCTCCGGACTAATTATTCCTCCCTCATTTGCAAACAGATCCACACGACATTTGCATATCAATGGACAGAATGATGTCAAGAAGTGTGGGTTAAGCGCATGGCTAAGCTCGGGCAGTAGAAAGGCCATCATCCATACAGCTAACAGAACCTCTTACGCCTCCAGAACCCACACCAGGACCACCCCCCGCTGTGGAAGCCTAACAAACAGACCAAACAGAATACAAGATGTGCGTGCGCGTGTTGGGGGTGGGGGTGACATGGCAGAGAGCGCTCCCTGTCAAATCAGCGGGTTGCCCCTGGATTAGTTCAGTTGTAACACAAGCCCACACTCCATGGAGATCATTTAGGCAATTATCAAGAACAAGGGTGGCTGCAGTGTTGAACAGCTCACTTCAAAGGCCTGTAGCAGATGAACAGTTACAGCACACTGGTCAATTTCCATACAAGCTCCCCCTCGCTCCTGCCCCCCTCACTCGCTGCTCCTCTGCGTATGCCTGCGGGCGCTCCGACTGTGCTAATGAATATAACAACCACACCAAGCCCAAACACACACACATGCAGTTACTGTAAGATGAAAGTTCACCATCATGCTCTTCTCCACTGTCCCTCAGCTGCACTGCACAGAAGCAGAGCCCAGCGAAGGACAACGGCGCCTGCCGCACTGTTGCCTCATGTCGTTTATCGTGAGTTTATGATACTTGAGGAGAACAGAGCGTGCGAGATGTGATGTCAAACAAAAATGTACATAAAAGTTATAAGGTTTTGTGTGTTGCATGTATTCAATTATAGAAATTTTAATCCTGAAATACCTGACCGTTTAGTGTCACCATCTTGATAACAACATGTCCATGGAAACGAGCTGAAAAGTTATATATATTTACTAAAGTCAAACTGCAGAGTACACACTTGAATGAAATTATATGTTTTTATATTTTGTGCTCTGACAAATGGACTTAGATGAGTGATTGACATGACAATAAAATGTAATAAAAAAAGCTAAATCACCAATTATACTTTTCATAGCCTTAGTTCTGCTTACACAATGTATGACCAAGATTTGGCCGAGCAGCAATTTCTGCTTTAACGGGCGCCTCATTCTCAGAGATACACACGACTTCACATGCGCTCAGACAAAAGGCCTTGTGGCAGCAGACTTTCTAATCAGACCGGGTCATGTTTTATTGTAAAGATCCAAGACAAACATACAAGCAACAAGATCCTCCACTCAGGATAGAGTTTCTAATCATGCATTATAAATTATTCAGCTTTGAAAGAAAAAAAAAAAAAATCTGCCCTTCCCAAATGTTTATTGATGCAGGACGGACGGTGTCAGGGCGGTGACATGGATACGGAGGGTGGCATCAGAGTTCAGGCCCGAGCCACGAGGGCGAGTCAGAGGTTGGCCTGGGTCAAAATGCCATGGATAGATTGGCCAAGTGTCAGATGAGAGCTAGAAAAGCCCAATCGATTGAGTCGGAGGCCATGCAGAGCTAAGACATACTGTAAGAAGCAAGAGGAATTAAAGATATGGTAAATGAATGATCAATTTACCAACTTACAGGAATAGAAGGCACCAGTCAGACGCTTTTAGACAAGTCTGGCCAGAACATTGAGACATTTTAAATGGTGCTTATAATTGAAACATTACACTTTAGCCAATACCTGTAACTGGTAACACGTTATAATAACTACACCTTAATTAGCCTTAAGTTACCAAGCTTCAGTCAATAAACTATTATGAATTAAGTGTAGGCTAATTAAGATGTAGCTATTATAAAGTGATCCCAAATATTTTCTTTCAGTTAGTTTTACGACAACGGTACAAAAGCAGAATATTTCTCACTTTAATCTCAGTAATTATTTGGATGAATAATTTCACTTTACATTATTTTGAAGTACTAATTGATATTATTTGAGTACATTTTCGGCTACTCTACGCACCTCTGCTCCTATGACACACACTGCAGTAAGTACAGATTGCCTCTATGCATTAAACCGCTTGATTATTGCTAATACGAATCTATTATGTTTGCACAGAGCGTTAAATGAATAGCACTCATCTGCTTAATACTAATGATGGTAAATGATTGGAGACTTGAATTCCTATCAGCGCTTGTTTAATCTAGAGGAATGTGACACTAGACCTGCCAGCACTCATAACTTAAAATAAGGCATTCTTCAAACCTATTAAATTCACAAGTGGAAATATAATACAGCATCACAATCTCGATCGCTCCTCGCATCCTGCTCTCCATGTGTTTTCTATTAGATCAGAGAGGGAGTGTGGCAGAGAGATGGGCTAATTTTTATTTGTTGCCGACATAAACTTGTTTAAATCTTTAATAAAACAACAAGGATGAAATATCAGGCATCAGCTACAGAGAGGCAGGTTTTTTATACTGTCAAAGATATTGTAGTCTCATCTTTGTAATTCATTTCTCATATAGAATTTCTTATGATCTTTCTTATATCTATTTTGAAACATCAACGTTAGTCTTCAGACCGGTTTTTCATAGTTTGGATATGTTTTTATTTAGCTCACTATAAATAAATACATCGGTGCATTATTTTGGGTAAAAAAAATATCATTCTTAACCATTAATTGGGCTGAATGATTTGGAAATTGAAAAAAATATCAAACTGCGACTGCGATTAGATTTTCTATTTGTGTTTTAATAAGAAGAAGATTATGTTCAAAGTTCATAGTTTCAACACATCCAGAAGAACTGACAAAAAGACTGAAATATAAACTCACAAACTAATACAAAATGACATTTCAGAAGATGTTTACACAGACAAACTACAAGGTTAACAGCTTTTTTGTGTAGAATAAAACAGGACATTTTGTTGTTAGTGAAGAAAATGATGATACTAAAAATAGCAGCATTTGCAATTTGCTAATTGCCTCCATTCAAATTGCAATTAAACTTGCAGCCCAAATGAGCAACATTTGCTAATTTAATTTACTTTGCTTACAAATGTCTCAGGACTGGCAAAATTATACACTGCGTGGAAAGCCAATATTTTGTAAAATAAAATTGTACTTTATGTATTAAAAAAGTATTAAAAAAAATATATAATCGTGAAATGTGAAGTGTAATTTTTACCACTGGCCATGACAAAGCGTGTGTGGGAGTTTCTGCCTCCTTTCTACTTTGATTTTAGTTTTATTTCAATTCAGATCGTGTAGGAGCAACTCAGCAGTGTGGAAGAAATAACTTAAGTCATATAACAAGTCATTCTGAGTGAACAATGTTGTGTCTAATGTCAAAAGTAGGACATTTTTGTGCAACTTTTTCTGTTCTTATAATACATTTACACATTCATTTTGTCATCGCTGGTAGTTTAAATCAGTGTGTGTCAAAGGCTAATTCCCAGTTGGTCTTGATCTTCACTTGGACAGCTCCATCCTTCACTTATCCATCATTGTAACCTCTAATATAGAGCTGCGCGGCGTTATTGCTTTATCAGTGAAAAGACCTGGCGTCAGCAAAATGTCCCATTTAAAGCATGACATTTACGTGTGCGCCTGTGTCCTTTAAAGAGATCAGCTCTCCCCACAGCAGGCCCGGGTCAGTCCTCCTCGGCCGTGTGTGTGTCCCCTCAGGAGCACTCTCAACCTCTCATCTAAATATTGTATGAATTACTCGTGCTGGGTTTCTGGAGGAGCGAGTTAACCACTGCTGATAAAGACAGATGTTCCACTTCTATACTCAGGACATGCTAAATTTAGCTTCCCCCCCAGATGGCTATACTCTTTACATGCTGTCAGTGATATCATGTGGAGGATGCTACGGGTTCGGGCCACGCTGTAACTCTCATGGTTTCTAGAAATCTTCATCGAGTGGTACGCAGGATTTCACAGTCCAATCAAAATCACACACCGAGTTGTCACAATTTTCAAATCGCAAAGGCTGCAATTATTTTGATACTAGAATGTCCTCTGCCAAGAACTAAATATGAAGTTTTTAGCGTCCACAAACATGTTCTGAAATGTTGGGATTCTTGGATTAGTTTAGCAGTTCATAGTTCAGTTTTCTAACAAATATAATATTCATGAATATTGCTTTTAAGAACTGCAGAGTTTATGTAAAAAATGTTTCTTGTCTGTCACTCTAAACTTCTAAAACTATGAATCAGTGAAGCTATAATCTAATATCCATTATCCCAAAATAGTGCGCAGTACCATAATGCCTAAAATGAAGTAGCTTTTAAAATAATACTTTCTTCTCTGCAGGAAAACAGGTTCAAATTACAGATATTTGCCAAAGGATATACTTGCATGTACGATATATGTAGTATTTGTGATTGTATGTATACATGTATGCACAGCTGCTATCATCACAATGTATTGGCTTTCCAGGCCTGAAGCGAACCCCACATGATGAGCTCTAATCCCAGGGATCTTTATCTGTAATATCCTGCATTATTTCTAATTACCAGAGCGCAATTGATAATCCTTTTAATACCAATCAGATAACCGAAGTGAAGGAGGGCAAGAGGAGGATCAGGCAGACGAGGAGAGGATGAGAGGGCAATCGTTTTTAATGCTGCTGGGAGGCAGGATGAAAAGAGGGGGCAGAGACATGAATGAAGGCCAGTGTTACACATTTTTAATATGGATAAATGACAATGCTAAATATAAAAAATATAATGACTGAAATTAAGACCTAATCAAATTTAAACTATTCAGCATCTTTCATGTGTGGCTCTGTATGAAACCTCTATATTTTTTAAACAATGAATGCTGTTTCAACTCTCTGCACAAAGGGTTGTCTGGCCTGTAACTGCAGAGTAACTTACTTTAAAATCCATTTTATTTGTATGTATCTATATATGGCCAAATTGACTCCTTTTTTTAAAATTGGGAATGTTCACAGTTACCCTCATTTACCCAATCACCCCTATAACCCCACACCTCATCGACTGAGCCCAGAGAGAACCTACTGCTAAAACAAATCATTTTAAACATGAGGCTGGGCCAGATCTGATGACAGAGGGGTGATAACAGAGGCAACATGGATGAAAAGCATAGAAAGTAGATGCAGATCAGCTGTGGAGGCAAATCCCTCCTGTGTCCATCTAAATGAGTCCAAAGGGGACCAGAACAAAATGGCCTCCCCATGCCCATTTACAATTCAAGCAGTCTGCTCAGCCAGCATCGGTTATTAGGCAGGAAAGAACAGTAAATATCTGGCATTATGTTAGTAATGCTTCATTAATGTCCGAAAGATTCAGCACAACACCAGACCGCCGTGCGAGGACTAAGCTGTACAGGCAGTGTCTATGTGGAAAAGTTAACTTTCTCTTATTTTGCCTTTGTTTGCCTGAGGAAGGATGTTAGTGGAAGAGAGAGGAAAACTCCGGCAATGCTTGAGCTCCTTCATCCTGCTTATTACAGTGCGCCCCAGCTCTCTGTCCTCAAGCCTTTCTGCGCCTCACTATTTTAACTACACCTGTCATTTGCGGTCCAGTCATTTTACCTCCTCGCTCAGCTTTCTTTCCCCGCTTACAGTGACTGTTAACTGGGCTTGTCTGTCATGCCGGCTGGGGCTGCAGACGTGTGTGTGATGGGGGAGGGAGGGGGGCACATTTGGGCTAGGGTGAATTGGGGAGCGCGGGGCGGAGGGGCCAGGAGGGGAGGGATGTAATGAGCTTGCAGCAATATGTGGCCGTACCAACACTGCACGGGTCTTTTCGGGCGGAGAGGCATCCATCTTAACAGCTGCAGAGACGAGAGAGAGAGAGAAAGGAAGGAAGGAGAGAAAAAGGTGTGGTGACACAAACCAGATGTGGAGGAGCCATATTTCTCTCCTTCTCATTCCACTTTAAATCTTCCTGTCCTGTTAATTCTCACTCACTTTCGCCCTTACTCATTTTCTGCCTCCTCTTGGTTTCATGGGAAAGTCAATGGATTTAGGTAGAACTTGAGCATAATAAGTCACGCTGACGAACTGATTGAGAGAAAGCAGCATATGATCTTGGTATGGTGGAAATCAGCGCTGTGGCAGACTAAATTGGTGTGTATCATATAGCTGCGATTCAAATGCCTGGGATAAGTGATACAGGGAAGTACAGGCCTGTGTAAATAAAACACTTGACTTAATGATCTCCAAAGTTTCCAAAGTCTGTGTGTGCATGTAACAAACTGTCTTCACTCCACATGCGTACGCTGGCAGAATATGAAATTGTATTTTCATCAACTTTTTTACACGCACACACACGTTTCCATGCTTTTTGGGGGACATTACATCAACTTAAATTCATTTATTTAACTATAGTTCCTACTTGATTAACCTTAACCTATTTTAACCGATATAATTTATTCAATCATTAATTTAACAATAAAGAATTTACATCATGTCGGCCTAATTTTGTTCATAAGGTCCCCATGATATTAGTGATTTTTACAGTTTTTACTCCCCAAAAAGTGATGAATACCTACCCTCTACACTTTTACTACACTCGTCAATTTAATTTTTACACATTTTACAATATCTGACCCAGTATTTTGCTCCATGCTCTCAGTGGCTCATCTGGTAGAACATGCATCCCATATACCAGTCTTAAGTGTAATTCCTTTAGTTTTCTCTATGCCATTCCCCCTCTCTCTGCAATCTTCTATTAATCAGGAAAAAAAACAAACACAAACACAACAGAACTGATATTTTGAACGTAAAGAGTAAACGCTATATATAAACTGTATATGGCAAAAGTGCACTAAATTGATATGTTCTCAGAAGTATTAAAAAAAAACAACAAACGTGAGATGAAGAGACTGTTTAGCTTTGAAGCACAAGAGCAGATAAACAATAAATAAGTGGCAGTGTGTGTTTCCTTCTTGTGGGTGCTGCTTTATTATTTCATTAAGTGTAAATCCTGTCAGACCATCCCAGCCCAGCCCTGGTCCCATTCTGCCATTCCACCCTGAGCAGGTTAAATTATAATTTAATTACCAGGCTTTAGCTGCCATAAGCTGCTCGGGAGCGCCGGCCCCCCAGAATAATTTGAAAAGATGGTGGTCTCCCCTCATCTTCTTGCCCCTGATCCACGAGACCCGAGCCCCCTGGAGGCCCACTTCAATATCCCACCTAATTATCCGCCTCAAATCAGGCTCCTATTAGACAGAAATATCAGTAATTAAGTTTGGAAAAAAGAACAAATCTGGTTGTATGGACATTTTTTAGAGGGTTTTTTATGTTATGTAGCAGGATAAGAGCTATAGATGTACTGAGTCTGTACTGAGTCTGTACTGAGTCTGTACTGAGTCTGTACTGAGTCTGTACTGAGTCTGTACTGAGTCTGTACTGAGTCTGTACTGAGTCTGTACTGAGTCTGTACTGAGTCTGTACTGTACGAGGACGGTCAGGGCTGTGCTAAAATTCAAGTTATTGTAAAAGACTTAACATAACTTTGAGCATAAATAATAATTAAAGGGTTTATGTTACAAAACAAGAGCCAAAATAACATCCTTAAAACTGTTAACAATTAAAAAAAAAAAAACACACACACACACACACACACAAATGAATGCAATAACTAAATAATATAAAACACAAAATAATACACTTGACTTTTTTATAATTATTCAATTATGAGTCATGCACGGTTCCTTTTGTGTTTACTGTCAGACAAAATCATTAGATTTCTGATTATAACATTGGCGGTCTGTTGGTGTCACTCTCCCAAAAACATCTTGTTTGTTAAAAAAAAAAAAACGCTACATTGTGCCCCATTAACAAAAACATAGTGAAAACCGCTGAAAAGACACTGGGCTTTGTTCTTTTACAAGGCACAAAAACAAAGCTGTAAATGAGCTCTGACAGCCATTGGGGGGACAGTGACAACCATGTAACTGTAACAAACACAAGAAATATCTTTGTCTGCATTTATTTGAATGTAAAAGTGTGGAGACTGCTTTATTATTCATTTATGAGGGGATTTATTTTCAAAGAGGGATGAAATCATAAACTCCTATGGCACATGTTGTAAAACTGTATGTAATTATTGCAGAGGCGAAATAGAGGTGTAATTTGACACCAAAGTAAATTGTGAATTTCACCCAAAGGAAGCTATTCAGAGGGTAGAGAAAATGTCATTTGTACACATCAGGGATCTAATATAGTTTATAATACATCTGAATGGCATAAAATACTCATTTGGCATTCATGCTGCTTTCAAAACATAACGACAGTTTAGTTTAACTCAGCCATGTCAAAGCATAGAGCTGTTAAGAACACACCATCTGAAAGTGCCTTTTAGCAGTCAGTCAGTCCGGAGAGACAAAGATGAGTAAATACAGAGGAGATAATGAATAGACGGCAAAATGAGCACCACCACTCTCTTCAATCCTGGGGACAATTGCAGCGTTTTTGGTCAAATTGCTTGAACCTCCTTAAGCCCCCCTACCCTGCACCTCTATGCCCCGCGCATGGAGATGTACACTTCTCAGAGACATGTACGCTCCCTCTCTTCCCATAATCCTCCGCACAGCTCTCTGTGTCCATGCGGACCCCCCACCCGCAGGGACCCAGCCAAGGCAAATTAGAGGGAGGAGGGGGGCACCTTTTGTTTCGCTGCACTCTGCGAAAAGGAAAAAAATCCAAATTATTTCTTGAGCTGCACCAATTTGACATGCTGTGATAACTGCTCTGTCAGAAACTTCTTTGACATCTCTGAAATAGAAGATTTTCTCCCACAAAACCAGGGTCCCATTTAAAAACAGGCGACAAAGAAGCAGCCAGCTCATTAGGCTGTTTAATTATGGCTGGTCTTGTCTCTGCCACTCCATCACTTATCTCTGTTTAAAATAGAACTCAAACAAATTGTCCGTATAGTTGTTATGTTCATCAGAGCTGTCATTACTTCTTTTAAGACCATTTTACCTGCTGCTTTTTGCCATTCCTTTTGTGAGCCTTTATAATATGTCTTGCAGAACAATCACACTCCCTAAATATATTTCTCGCTCCATTTTTATCCAAACAGGTTACTTGACTTGTCAGCTGCCATTTTGCCACTGGCCCACTTGTATTCAGCACTGATTCTGGGGAAATTCCTCGATAATAAAAACTTAAAAAATAACAGTTTGAGACATTACAAACAGTATATTTTTGGTTCTATGTAGCACCTTTTACTATAAACAACCCGACGGCCAGAGAACAACCAGTGGGGATTTATTGCAGCGGCTCAAATTCAGCGAGGCCACTACATCACGCCATGTCCCGCTCAAACTCAGCTGTCAAGAGTGTCCGGTTTTAAAGGAGCATCACTTCCTCAAAAACGGTCTAAAGGTATTTGTTACACGCTTGTCTCAATAACCTCATCATCACGGCTCTGGTTCCTCAAAGCACTCGATATCCAAATCAAATTGTGTCATTCAATATACTTCCCCACCCTTAGAGATCAATGTATTTTACATTCTCCGGCCCTGTCTGCCAATATCAATGACAGAGGAATATCAATAATGACAGCTACATTTGTGTTTGCATCATTTCAGCAGTAGAATCTATGCCTCGGCCGCGCTCTCCTCCCTCTGCAGCCGCCAGCTACTACACTCCTCCTGTTCAGCTTCTGTTCAGCCAGGCGCGTACAGGATATTAGCTTCTCCACCAGCAAATTTGCTTTTCACATCTATTTCTTTCTTCTTCTAACCAGTTCTTGGATGGCTTGTTATTGAGCTTAGTGTCCACAAATGCCATTGATCCGAGCCACAACCGGGATCCATACTCCGGCACTTTAACACTCTCTCAGCGTGTTGGTAATACTAATCCTGCTCCTCCGGCAGGCCCATTGATTTTATAGATTTCCCCCAAAGTTGTGATAATGATACATCATTGTTAAATTTGGTAGAACAAACTGCTTTGCCAATCTATCAATATGTGCACAGGCGCTAATTCTGAGCTGGCACTGAGGTTCGCAATCACTATTTACGTGCAGTACAAAACACTGGATATCCTGGGCTAACTCTCTTTGTTAAAAAGGACCCCCTGTCAGAGCTGAATATGTTAGGTGGAGCAAACAACACAGGTCCTTAAAAACACACAGGTTTACAGCAGCACACAACACCACACAAGGATTCTTTTCCAATTTTAAAGGTGCACTATGTAAATTTACTGGAGTAGAACAGCAACTTCTTTCTTTCATTTTTCCCCATAAGAAGTAGCATGTTTGTTTTAACAAAACTGGACTGTGCATTTATCTAATTGGTTAATTGGTTATTGTCAATCACGTCAATCAAAGCACACACAGACAGGGCTCGGAATAAACATCTCTGTGAAGTTTAGGAAAAGTGTGTGTGAAAAGTGGCTGGACAGGAAAGATTGGTGGTGTGTTTCTTCTTCTTTGTCTTCTTCGTCTCTTTCTCTGTCTTCGTCTTCTTCCCCTTCTCCTTTTTCCATCTCCTTCTCCTTCTTCTTCTTCTCCTTCTTCTTCTCCGTCTTCTTCTCCTTCTCCTTTTCCGTCTTCATCTCCTTCTCCTTTTCCGTCTTCTTCTTCCTCTTCTCCTTCTCCTTTGTCTTCTCCTTTGTCTTCGTCTTCCTCTTCTTCTCCTTCTCCTTCTTCATGTACTCTTTGAAAAGCATCTTAGAGTTTCTTGAAAAGTGCGTATTACAGCCTTATTATTTGATTAGAGTGTGTGTTGGCGTAGACTGGCAGCCACCTCTTTAGAAATCCACTGCCATAGTATTATATTATATTATAGTATTATTATTCAACTGGAAGCTTAAACAAACTAGACAGAACAGTAGTAGATACACGTTGGGTGTGAGTACAGCTGATGAAACATTGAGTAGTTTAGCCAGGCAAAGGTGACTGATCCTGTGTGGGACAATGGAGGAACTGTGGGCTTGTGGTTTTGGTGAGCTGTCAGAGGGGAGAGAGCGGGGACCGGCTCGCTCTGCAGTGAAAACTAATGGGGAACATGCAGTAGTTCAGACCGCAGGCAGCAGTGGCCCGACATAGCTGAAGGCCTCAGAGGAGAGCCAGGCCTATTAGAGCCAGATAAGGGCCTGTTTGGAGAAAGCATCCTCTCAGTGGTGTACTGGGCAACAACACAAGCACTAGCATCAATTAAAGAGAGAAAATATGACATGGAAGTAGTAGCAGCACATTAAATAAAAACAACAAACTGCAAAGGCCCGCTGACTCCCCTTTAAAGACCAGGGACTGCTGGCCAGAGCACAGCTGAAATATGGCAGCTTTACTCTCCACAGTGCTTCGCAGACCAGGGAGTTTATGATGAGGTGCAATGTAAAGGGGAGAGAAGAAATGAGTCTAGATGCCTCCTGGACACAGAGCAGTGCACGCAGATGAACGATGAGAGACATGGAGGATAAAAAAACTCCAATATAGCTGCTAGGATAACTAATTTAGCTTTAATTCATCCTCTGCTCCTTCCTCTCAAGCCCACAGGCAGGATATGGCTGGCCTAGATTCTTACCACAGCACAAGACAGTTTGACCTGTTTGAAATGCCATGCTACACTAAATAAACGACAAAAATTGGCAGTATCTCATTTGAATTATCCCCATGGCATTAAACAAATTTATGGGTACCCCTTTATGACGATTTTACACCTTAATTATCTTTAATAAAACATGAGCCTACACTTAATTTATAATGAACAAATAGCTTACCAAATATAATGTCCTCGCATGCACTGAGGGAAGCGAGGGTGCCCACGTGTGGCATCGGCACACGCTACTTTCATACTAAACAAGGTGGGTGGCGTGTCTTGAGTAGTTACTAAGCCAGAAGTATTTGATTTTGCTTGAGTCTAATGTAAGTGTAGTTATTGTAAAGTGTGTTGCCAAGTTATGCACCAATATTATGCTTTCACCCATTAGACCATTGGCATCTTGAAGCCAGTAGTGTCCCCCTCCCAAGCTGCCCATCTCTTCCCCGTAAAAGTAAAAGAGTGTGGGTGGCAGACAGCACTCATGAAACAGCGGTAAACAACAGACAGTGAGCCTGGCTGATGAAGGGAAGAATAGTCACATACTCTGTTTTTTTTTAGAAATATGTGCAAAAGTATGTTGGCTTTTGGTTCGGTTCTGGCTGGGTTAATGTGATTTCCGTTCCGCCTGTCGGTTCCAGAGACCGGGCTTTGTGAGCAATGGTCAGGTGAAGCCCAGGCTCAGCCCCCTATGGCCATTAGTGTGGAAAGAAGACAACCCAATAAATAGAAGGAAGCTTGATGTGCACAGGTCACTGCACAACCAGCAGTCAAAAAGCATCTTACATAGGAGATTGTTAGAGCAATAACATACAGCAGGAATCCATCTGAGGGCCTTCATTATGGGTCAGCATTACTCAAATAGACTCTTCATGGTGATGCCGGGGATGCAGAGGGCAGAGAGACTCAAGCAGGTGGAAACAAATTAGTGTGGAGATTGACAAAACAAAAGACTTACAGTGCATGCATAATCACTGTGTGTGTGCTTTGGCAGAGGGTTTGAAAGTTTATATTTTTCCTCTATGTAGATCAATGGTAAGTCCTGAAAAATTACATAAATACATACATAAAATTAGTACCACTGCAGTTTAATATAGCCGTAAAGATTTTATGTTGATACTCTTGATAAATTCTGATAGAAAATAACCAAGGTAATATGAGTATCCACAAAAAACAATGAGGTGTAAGTTAATATTAATAAATGAGACGTTCAAAAACTGCCAGAATAACTCATCTGCTTGTTAATCATTGATACAGGAACATTTATAACCAGATTACAGGACTAGCTGCACCAAAACTGAGATGGGTTAGAGGGCTTTTAGCTGTTTTACTTCACAAAAAATGGAATATACTGCAGGGAAAAGCAAAACTGGATACGCTGGAAACACAATCGCAATTTAATAATCTGGTAATGAACTTTTATACACACATCCACACCTGTTTTTTAATGTTTTATATGGACTTGTATACTTTTCTGTTTGTATTGTATTTAAACAGGGCGCCTATATGGAAAGATAGAAAGAGATATTAAAATTCACTCACATAAACGTCTGATTGACTTGGGATAATCAAGCTAAGTAATACGGTATTATGAACTAATAGGTAACTTCCATTGCATGTGTGCTTGGAGGAAGCAAACACCCAGAAAGATTTGACTTGCAAAAAGCATCTCATATATAGTTTATGAAAAGATAGGCGCTCATTCACCCGCCTGCAAGCATGTTAGTTTTATTTACTTATTTACTTATCAAGTGTGCCTCCCCTGACGCTAGTTCGGGAGAGGCACTCGACTACATCTATTCAAATAAAGGCAGACCCCATCCACATGTCATCTCCCATAAAGCAAGTCAAATGTATTCTATTCACGCTAAAGATTCCTCTGTGACATCTTGAGTTCAGTCAAAGGAGGACAATTTTGGATGTTGGCCCTAAAGAAAGAAAAGAAAATGAGGGCAGAATGTAATCAGAATGCAGAAGGTGCCATCATAACACTGGAATATTTGTGGGGGAAAAAAACAATTTCAGAAAAGGACCTGTCAACATGTGTCAGCTCTATCCACCCAGCAGAAACCTGTCTTTGTTAGGAACACAGACCAGAGTGGGGAAAATTAGCCTCTATAATTGGCATCCTGATCAAGAACAGACATGGCAGCTGAACAATATGAGCTTTAATTTATCAGATCTCATTATGAGTTACTGCAATAATGCCAGAAGATATTAGAATAAATAGTAGCGGAGAGCAGGGGAATCAAACGGTGTGCTAGTGAATGGATTTGTTGAATGTGCCTTTTCTGAACTCACACTCTGACAGAACAGTGTGTGCTGTAGACCTAAAAGATAAAATATAAAAATGTAATTTGCAAGTCTGATGTGTTCATGACCTTGACACATGAACCTAACGTTAAAGAAGATATTAATAAATTGGACTTTCTTTGACAGTGACTGCAGAGGGCAAAGGAGAGGCAGTGAGCCGTTAGGGGACCATATGGGGCCCTATTTTCTGCTCCAACACTGTTCATGTTCTGGGCTGTTAATGTGCATGTTACAGCTGAGTCGTCAACTCTGGCTCGGTGATAGAGGAAGTCTATCACTGTAATGTGTATCTGACCAATAATGTTCATTTGAAGAGTCAGCAACATGTGAACAGGGACAATAATTGCAATGGTTATGGAGAGACCAATTCTCCACAGGTGTCATACTAACAACAGAATCATCCGACCCTTAAGTCTTGCTATTCAATGAGCGTTTTAATTGAGTATAAGCTCAATCAACAAATGGTAATGAAAATGAATACAACAAACATTACTGTAATGCGTAATCAGCAAGCGGCAATTCTGTTGGTACTGTACATCCTTGGGCAAGACACTGTATTGCCTACTTATGTAATCCTGCCAAATAAAGAATAATATATAAAATAATAAAACATATATAGATAGATAGATAGAATAGATGGTCTTTGCTGCTCATAGACAGTGAATAAAAATTCTGTCAGTTTCTAATTTTTTGTTACAAACAGAGTAACGTACCTTTAAAAGATCAGTCATGAAACATAATGAGTTCCACAGATGGTTTCAGTAATGGCTCAGTCATTATAATCAATCAGAAATAGTAGTTTTGTTCTGTCTGCTATCTATAAAGGTTTAATTTTCACATAGAAGTCTTTGCCCATTGGAACTGGTTACGATTAGATTCATCACCAATAAAGCACCTTGGTTGAATGTGTCTGTTCTTGGCTCATTTTCCCTGCACACGGTGTTAACACAGACTCTCTCTTCCTAATCTCCTCAAAGACCAGCGCAACACAAAAATGTTCTTTGGAGCTCCTGTGAAATATCTGTGAAATTAGTGAGAAGTGCTCAAGTCCCTGTGCAAGAACCTCTTCTCACCTGGAAAATGAGCCAGTGCGTTTACCATCTAGCTTCATACAGGCGAATGGACGGCACACGGACACGGCCGCTCAAGTGGTAATACACTCCATGTAAGGGATCAAATTGTCCTCAGCACCCCTCCTTTCTTTATTAGAGAGATGCGAGGACTGAGGAGGCGAGTGGCGTCTTACCGCAGCTGATGGAGCATCTCTCATTAGGTCCCAGCGTGCACCGCGGCTAAGGCAGGGACAGCTTTTTATGACTAATTTGATATATGATGCTAAAAGCACAGTAGGCCCCAGACAGACAAACACCCATAGGTCACCAGAGATCAGCCTGTCAAAGTGACACTAAAAAATAACACAATGCTGCAATACAACCAGGTCTCAAACCAGTTAACATGGTAACTTACTTCATCATCATTCTAAGATAGTATCTTACATTTCCCATTTGGTCTGCAAAAGTATATTTTTAAATAGTTAAGGCACATGCACAGGCCCATAAGAGATGAGCAGATCCTATTTGGAGGAGCAGAGGTCAGTAATCAGCGTCGGCGGCCTTGTGGGGTCATTTTCACCTCCACACAGCCTCTTTAAGAGTGTGCCTGTGTCTGACACACTCCAAGGACAGGCCACAGTCCTGACACCCACAGACCGTGCTCATTATCACCTTCCTGGGTGTGAATGGCTTCACTCCTGGGCAGTGAGGAGGATCTTGGTTTATCAGACTGGCCCTGGGCCTCAGCATTAGCTCAACTGTAGCTGTGACGTGAGCACAGGCTAACTTTACCAGTCAAAGCTGGCAGGTATAATTGTATTGAAAATCACAGTAAACCTCCAGAAGGATCCCGGGCCACAGAGATGTCAGCCCTAGCTTCATGCAGTAAAATATGTTTGGTCTCTCATGCTCAAGCTGCTAGCTCACATGCAAGTGTGTGCAGCGCATGGGCTCCACTATACACATTTACCAGGCAGAGGACAGATGAAGCTGTAGGGCTTATTCTGCAGGTTTTCCTCCAGCCATCAAGTCCACTCAACTGAGAAGACATTTCCTCATTAGCCAACCTCCGCTGTAGACAGCTATGGGGCTCTGAGAGTAGTCCACAAGGTGTGCACAACAAGCACACTGTGAGGGAGAGCCAGAGAGCAGTTTGAAACAAACTACAAAACACAAAAGAAACAAAAAATGAAATGTGTGATGATTTATAAAATATCACAGAAAGTCTAAAAATATGAGCCACATTTGAATGTTTTCTCCACAGCCTGCATGTCTGACATGTTTAACTTGTGTATGTTCTGGGGGAGTCCGAGTCAAGGCTAGGGCCAGTTTTCCACAAAAGATGCAGGGTTGAGTCAGTACAGCACAGCATAAGAGAGATGAGGGAGAGGTGAAAAATAAATCACTAAGTGCCTCACCTTGGGTCACTGATCACACCAAAGGCCACCAGCAATCTCTATTTGAAGCACTGCATTTGCAGCTTCAGGGCTTTGCTCTCTGGCCCTGCCATAAATCAGCATACACCATGTACACAAACTCCTGCTTTCCTGTGTAACCCCTCAGTTACTAAACATGCATGATTATGTGGTGAAAATACAAAAAAGTACAACAACAACAACATTTCAAATGAACAAAGACCTGAGACCTCAAATTTTTCAATACAGGTGCTGGCAAAAACACCATAACATAATATTTTTGACAGATTAGGATTTTGTAAAAGTCACTGATGATGATGTTTTTTAGATAAATGAATACTTCACATAAAATTATTTAGATTGTAAGTAAAGTAAATCAACACAGCAGTAATTTTAATTTAACAATGCGACAAACATCATTGACCACCAAGTTATTGTAAACTTTCCATGAATTGACACCCTCTTGGAGCTCACAGTAAATAAGAAATCCTGAATAAAGAGTAGGTGAATAAAGAGTAGAAGCGATGCTAAGAGCCAAGGTTTCTTGAAAGTGGGGGTGCCTTGAGTCCGACTGAGCAGCTTTTGGGCTTTCGTCAGGTGTCATGAGGCGGCCCTGGCCTAATAGAGGTGAGCTGCAGTAATAAAGAGAGGTCCACAGGGAGCAGAGAGGCTGTGTGGCACATGTATGGCACAGTGCAGTCTCAGTGCTGTGGAGCAGCAGGCCGCTGTGCCTCGCGCTGCAGGTCAAATATACTATTACACCACATCAAGCACTGACACCCGCCATCTTTGGACTGCAGGTGAGAGTGACGCCCACGGCACTCTCTGTCAACACAAAACAAAAGATCCACTAATGAAAAGTTAGACTGAGAAAAAGAAATCTGAAAAGAAAATATTGAGGGTTCAAAGCTTCCTCCTCCAAATGAACATCCTATTAGAAGTGGAAAATCAGTGGTCTCACTTTCAGAAGGATTGGCATCAGCCATTCACTGAGAATCCTAATAATAATCACAACACTTGGGAATGGAGAATAAAGAATTTAGAGGTGCCAAGAAATACTATTGCACAGCTGGGCTTCAAATGCACTCATGATTGAGGATAAAAGGCTGAGGCTCAGACGATGTCACACAGTATACGGAGTAAGAGTCATTTTACTTCTTCTATTAACCTGGCGTGATTACAATAGCCTGATGGGCCGCCTTATTTCATGGAATATTAAATTCTAATGCAGCTCAAAGAAAGGACATCGCTGCGAGGGGGGGAAGGGAAATACTTCCATTGACCACTGAGGCAAACAAACAACAGTGCTGCTGAGACGGGGTATATATTTTCATTCTTATATCCATATGGTAAATATAACTGTTACATTTAAATAAAGAAGTACTTTATTTTCAGTAGGTCTGAACTGATTCATAAGAAGTTAGTTAGCAGCAGGTTTTCATAAAGCACATTGATTTTTCAGGCTTAAGGTCAATGTTTATGGAAGACTGGTTCTGCAGCACGAACAGTTGTTCCACTTTAGGGACGACAAAGAACCATGTGATCAACACTTATTTCATGGCTGCTGGCTCTTTGCCTTGTTATTGTGTCCTTGTTATTAAGGTGAGTTTGTCAGATCAGAGATCTGAAATTTGTCTTGCACATAAAAACAGTGGCTCCGTTGTACACATTAACATCACAACACATGCGACACAGGCGCTATACAAACATTAATTCAAGTGACATACATTTATTCACTTTCTAGCACTTTGATAGCTATGGATTAAGCTCCTTGTTTATTTTAAGGCTTGACTGATAAACAAAAGAATGCTTCAGCCTAACCTTATTAAAACAGATGCAACACAAGACTATACCTCTTTCTAATCTTGCTATAATATTCAAATATGTAAATGCTTTGTGATATCACTGATTTTTGTTGAGGTATAGTAGATAGTAGATGTAGATGTAAAATAAGTTGAAAGCATAACACGAGAGAAATTGTTGGCAATTGATGAATTTGAGCTCAGTTGGATCACTGGGGTGTAGTGGATTCTGTAAAATTAAATTGTAAATTGTTTGTTGATATGAATCCAGTCTTCATGGGCATTGAGGGCTAAATAACACACTGCATGTTCTCTTTTAATGGATACAAGGCTGTATGAACAGTAACACATTTTGCAGTGCTTTAGGATTATATATCATAATGTTTGTAACATGTTATATCTAAAGAATTTCTCCGATCCTTTAAAAGCTGGACTTTTGACGGTTCATTTCACAAACGTCCTCAGCCACTTTGTTCAGTCTCCTAACACTTCATCAGGGCAGAAATCACAGCTGCAGAGGAAATGAAGTTAGGAGGCAAACTGGTGGTTAGTCTTTAGATGAAATCAGATGAAAACCAGCATTCAAGCATCGTTATCCATACTGGGCTGTTATGAGCCACTTTTCATATGGGAGGCATAATAAGCACCTCTAGCCTCTGGGAGATCGCAGCCATCACTGCAGCTGTGCAGTTATAATAAAGCTCTTCTATCAGCCTGTATCTACATAGGCTATCAGCACTCGCCTTCAAATAACACAAAAGGATAGTGCCACACCTACATCACACGAGAAATAACCAGAAATATGCCACACAATTACAATCCATATTTGAACCTTTAGATAAAAACGGCAATCTCATCCAGAGCAGTAGTAAAGACATAAAATATCATAGCTCGCCAAAGACATGAAGATATACTACACACATCAGAGGATCTCGTGTCCCAGGAGAGCCACTAAAGGGGGCTTCAGGGAGGAGATCTCCGTTCAGACCGCGCTGCCAGACAGCACAACCCCAGAGTGCTGTCTTTGATTTGCATATGGAATCCCTATCAGCGCCAACAGAATCATATACATCTATATAAAGAATTGCCATTAAGAAAGTAAAAAAATAAAATAAAATAAAATAAACATATAAATAATATAGTATACTTGTAACAGGAGTTATATGGTAGTAGTCCTAGGAATACTATCTTCTTAAAATTAATTAAATTCTATCTTCACAGTCACTTGAAAAAAATGCATTTAAAAATGTAATAAATTAAGGACAATATTAAGTACACTTTTTATGTTGCAGATTCTAAAATAAAAAAAAATGCAGTATTAGATAGGATTTGAGTTTGAATGCATAGTACACTATTCATCCAGACAGACTGCTAGAAATGGGTCGATTGGAGCAACACATTCCCCAGGATGGGTCAAATGCAGAGATTTATTCCCTTACCAAACAGAACAATAAAGTCCAGTATATCCTTTACTGTATCCTGACCCACACACAGACAGTGGCATCTCCAGTCTGGCCTTTCAATGTTCTGGTGATTTAAAGTGGTGAAATTAACTTGGGGCTGCAAGTTACAAAACAACCATGACAGCTGGACGCACTGTGTAAGTGTCTTGATTGGTTCCAGTAAAAGGAACAAGGAGCTCTGGTCACAGGCATTAAATGTTTATCTTCTCCAGGCAGGAGCTACACCAGGACGCCTCAGTCTCAAATCTAGAAAACCTCGGTACTGGCCTAGTCATCATGTATCATCATTTCTGATTCAGCTTTTCAGCCCACACGAGGATGTGATGTAAGAACGAAGGAAGCTCAGAGGCCATTTACACATCTACACAGGCTCACCGCATGTGATTACAGCCTGATGTTTAACACACCAATTAAGGCTTTTATGGAACATGTGAAGACTGGCTCTTTTAATCTCTGTGGTAAATACAGTTCCACTGCATGGGCCGCACGAATAGCCAATTGACATCTAAAACAGAGATACAGCTTAACAAGGTAGAAGGCTGTGTGAGATAAAATGCAAATCAACTTCATACCAGCATTTATAGCCGACTGATTGGCAGCAGACTACAACAAATATATTCTAGCCTCTCATTTGTTGGGCATGGGCAGTGGTAGAGAATGTGTTTTGAAAGGGGTTAAAGTCTGCCCTAACAGTGGAAACAATAAGGCTTACATTAAACACAGCCGGTGAGTGGATAATCCTCTCGGTAGCATCCAGTGGAAGAGGCAGGGTGGCCCTCGCTCTCCCAGCAAGGCTCAGCATGCTTCTCTGCAGGGAGCTTTAGGCCTGCGTAAACACTATTAACATAAAGGACCCTTTTAAATCCACTGTATAACATAACAATATATGCATTTTATTGTTGGTGGGAGCCATTCTGATATAAAACATTTAATTTCGTAAAATTCAGAGATAAGAGATGCAAAGAAAATCTCCCATTGGTTGTAATACCCTACCCTTTACAACACTGAGTAAAAGGCCAAACATATAATTCCTCTGTGATGCTGGTGGCTGCTCTCGTCATTTTGTTTAAATATCACCTAGGTGTGAACCAGATTTATGATTGGAGGATTGTGTGCGGCAAAATATTTTTCTTGACATTTATAAAAGACAGCATTTATATAAGCTTATACCAAACACAAGGCTTTGAAGTCTCCCTGTTTAGGGCATATTTTAGGTCTCTGTTGAGGTTGTTCTATCCATGTCACTAAATAATCTTTGTTATGTAAACTTAACCCTGGCATTGTTAGTAATGAAAAAGAAAACATTCCATTGTGACATTTGAAAAGGTATTTTATTTTATGTTTTTTTGCATCACAAGGGTTGGGTATTTATTCAAAACAGACACGAAGGAAAGGAGAACGTACCAATCCACATGTTTCTTTCACAGCTGATCAACAAAATGGCTTTTCTGTGATTAATGTATTTTTGCTATTTCTCTACTGTTCCAAACACTCAAAATAAGCCTTATTCACAGAAAGCATATTTACATAATAGTTCATCTGTTCTGAGGAACATCTGTTTACCCAAATTGTCACTAAAAAATATTTTAACTGTTTCCAGAACTCCACAAAGGGCAGGCACAACAGTGAGCCCCTGACTCAAATGGATATGACAATAGTCCTGCCTGCCAGAGTGCAAAACGGAACAACCTCTGCTCCCAAATTAGACCAACCACTGCGCCAACTGACAATGGGATGCTGAGATGCAATTACCATAAAAGCTAGGACCCCCCTCCCGAACTAGCAGCGTACAGCGAACAGCACCCCTGACCTGCACACACCTCTCCAAAAATCCTCACCTCTTTTCTCTTCCACCATTTTCCACAAATAGTTCCATTGTTCCCTGCACTTTGAGAGCGCCATCGAGCGAGGAGTGCTGAATTTAAAGACATTTGATGAAACTCAAATGTGAATCGCTATGGGTGCTGTTCTGATTTCTCTCTATACAGACAGTGTACGAGGCAATGCATCCCTCACCTGCTTGTTCCGGACAGATCTTTCAACGAACTACACATTATACTCAAAAAGGCCTAGTTCCTTTAAGTCGTATTCCTACTAGGACCTCTGATGTTGTTCATGTAGCCGCCCCCCGCACCCATCTTTATCTCTCATCATTATCTGGTTTTTTTTTTTTTTTCATTTTGGTCTGATTCTTTGGTCCCTTGATCAGCTGGATGTCGATGATGAGCTGGAGAAAAGGAGGTAGATAATGGAAAACAAAGTGAACACGTTGGTGGGAGTATGAAAGTGTTGATGTGCGACAGAAAGAAAACAGCACTCAGAGGTAACCTTTAAGCAACACGGTCATTAACACCCCCATTACAAACCATTGGCTATAAGCAGGTCTATTAGTCATTCAGAGACCACGCTTCTCCCTATGACAGACACACAGACAGGTTCTGGACTTGAGAGAAAGACGTCTTTGTTTTCCTTTAAAGTGCAGTCATAGTTGTATACACCACCAGCGCTTAGGAGCTGAATATATTTCCCTAATACAATATAATAATCTAATCCTAAACATTAAGACTTTTTTTAAATAACATGTTGGAATGCAATAAAAACACACATTCATTCAAATTTTAGTGTTACAAAATACAACCTCTTCACTGTTCTGTAACAATATTCAACAGTTCTTTCATATAAGTCCTATCTTTTGTATGTGACAGGACTGAAGTATTTTTATTTGACTTTATGTCTCTTAAATGTCCTCTTTTTAAATCTAATTCTGTATTAGTTTCGTGTGTTTAATTATACATTTTACATTAAACATTTTTTACTCAAATGAGTCCCAGATTAAAGCAATGGTGTGTTCATTCTTGTAAAAACTATTGAAATTAGCTACACATTGTTACTTATGCGTGCCCCCTGGAAATTCACCCATTAACTGTACTTCAAACAATGGGCGTGTTTCATAATTCAAATGGGGACATCAAAAAGACAAGGAGTCATTAACACCTTTACCGGGTGTAATGGAAAAAGTGATTTGTTACAGCTCCTTTTCCCTGGCTATAATTATAGCTTAGAAACATATTATCTTATGCAGGTATGCCGTCTGCAGAGTGCTAACAAGATGTACAGAAAGTCCGAAGGAGCGGACACAAGTCTTAATTACACGGGGCCCATGTTACCACACATCAGCCCTGCCGCACCAATATTAATTATACTTCCCCTGATAGAGATTTCTGTTGCTATTTTTTCCCTCTTTGCCAATTAGAAAGTTAACTTTCTTTTCCTCTAATTTCAAATGTACTTTTTCATATTTATACATCTTCCAATTAATAAAGCATAAAGAAAAAATCAAAAGTCAAAGAGTAAGGTTGTAGACAGTGTAGAAATAATTGCAAACATTTACTTCAGTCCATTCAAAACACATAAATAGAACAAGTCAACCATAGCTGTGGGCAGACTGATTTAAGAAATAAGTAAATTACTAAATTACTACATTACTAACATGTGAGATTTGATTAATGTGAAGAACTACAACAAAAAACTCAATTGAAAGAATTCTACTATATATGTTTGGGTTTTTTTAAGTTTGGAGCATAGGTTCTCTCTGACAGACTTTTTGATCCATAAGTTTTAAATATACAATGAACCGCAACAAATAAAACAAGCACGTCGTCCAACCTTTGCAACGCTGCTTCCTCACTGTCACAATTAGCCCACTTCTAAACATGTTGTCAAAGTCATTCAAACCCAGAGGCGATGCCGCACTGATATTGTAGTGGTCATGATCAGTGTGTGCGGCTGCGGACATGAGTGGCTCCAACCAGGGGAGTTAGTGCAGGGCGAGTGGAGCTGGAATTGGGGGGCCGTGGATGGGCTGAGGGCTTTCTTTGAAGTCTGGATTCCAATTAAACCCCTGACTGAGTTCTAAGCGCGCAAGAAAAATGACTGAGGTACATGACATGACCAGGTCCCCTCGTCCAGCCAAGCCTTTTCCATTTGAGCTCCTTTGTCTCCCCGCAGCTCCAAATATTTATGATCAGTCTGCCTGACATCAACGGCACCCCCCCAACCACCACCGCACCCACAGCGTAATAGAAAAAACTGGACACGACTTCCAAATAAGACCAACCCAAAGTTAGGGCCCAAGGTTTCACTGCTCGCTGTAAAATGATGAATATGTGAATAGTGTAGCCGAGCAAAAGGGGCAACATGGAGGTCTGGGGTCAGGAGAGAAGTGAAGACAAAGACAACAGCAATAACAGCCGATAAACTGGTGCGAATGAATCAAGATGGAGGCTTTACACCAGAGAGCAAATGCTAAATCAAATAATACAAACTGTTCACGGCATTTGCAAACTCCTTCAGATAGATGTAGCTTTTATCATTTTCACTGTTCATTTTATGTGCTTTTCAAACTGAATTGCAAAACAAGATCAAAAACAGAAAACTTAAGCATGTGTAGCACAAGTCGAAAGACTATTAGACACATTCAGAGTCTCGTGACAATCACAGTGTGTCCCTTAATCTTTAGTGAAGGCACCAAAAGCTCTATGTGCTTTTGATAACAATTTACACACACTACAATGATCTATGAGTCTCTACCTTTCACAGCTCTACAATACAGCAGCAGTAATTTGCAGTGATTTTGATATTTGCAGCCAGATGTTCACAATGAAAAACATGTATGGTATGGGCCTCCAGTATAATGCCAGTGCCTCAGAAAGTACCACCACACACCTTTACAAAAACCCGTATCTGGCTGCTCCTCGGCACAGTTTTGTTTTCTCTTGAAAAAGTGCTGGTAAAAACAGGGAAGGAGCACCTTAGCTGGGGGACATGTTTTTGTTGAAAGGGAATCAGGAGAAATGGTGGATTTCAGAGGTATCAGTCCTGCAAGGCAACCGCAGGCAATTCATACAGAACCTGACACGACGCCCAAAACACACCGCCGACTTCTGGTTTTATTTCTGCAGCTAGTGCACATGAGCCCCGTTCACTCATGCACTCCGACAACACAGCAGGAACAGATACATACTCCATAATTCATTTTAGCGGTGAATTTCATTTCCTTTCCTCTTATTTAAACACACTCGCCCTCCGTACCACACTCACATAAAGTGCTTAAGTGCACACACGTATTGTTTTTCTTCCAACTGAAAAGTCAAGCTTATAACAAAAGAAATACACTAGCTAAGCACACAAACATGCTCCAGTATGAAATCTTGAAAAGTGTCACAGACGCTGGTCAAATGCTGCTCTGTTCCCAGAGGAAATAGACTTCCTGGGAGACAGCGCATAGCCGTCCGGGAGAGCTCTAAGAAGTGCACAAAGTGAAGATGGGACAAAGCAGGAAAGGGTTAAGGTTCGCAGGGTGCAACCTTTTATCACACTGGAGGGAGACAGAGTGCTGAGTGCTGCAGAAAGGTAAATATTTCAATGTGATGGGTGACATAAACAAAAGCTTTACTCTCATTTTCACTTTTTAAGGAGCTCAATTTTTAGCAGGTAATTCATAACAGCAGCCTGACCTGCCTCGCCAATGCAGTAAAAAAAAAAAAATTGGCCCCTGCAAATACAGAAAATGTGTCCTCCATTACCTGATTCATCTAAAACTTCACTATTGTGATCACTAAAACCATCAAGTTTATCTCTAAAGTGAAATAAAATAACTGCTTGACCTAGCTGATGTCTTTTGTATACAATTATATTTTAGTGATTTATTTTTTTATTTTCTGTCGTGTGAACTGTGGCGACCTCACGTTGTCGTGGCACGGTCTACCAGTGTCTATGACGGGTAGATAAGTGATGGTTATTGTAGTGGGTAACCTCCTCCAGCACACATGAAGATCCACTGATGCACAGGTGAGCGGGCAGAAAGAAGCAGAAGAGCAGAGGCAGGGGGCAGCACTCCTGTCCCGACCCACATCCACAGGGCACACGAGCGGACTGCTATTATCGCCTTTTGAAGGAGGACAAATAATCACTTCTCACAGCATGTCTCACTCTTGCACAACGAAAGTGCATTTAAAAGAAGAAAGTGCCAAAAAGTGTCAAAATGATATCAGGAAAACTTGGCTCATTTTCAGAAAGTCATTTTGCTCGACTTTGGGGCAATTTACATCGGCAGCAATAATCAGACCAAAGCCAATTGACTATAATCAGAGGAACGACATGTAAGATGATGCTACATACGTCTTCACAATCACTCACATTTTATCTGCAATGAAACTGAGTCAAAATGTTGCACCTCCCATTTCCACAGCTTCAAAGTCAATCATAATCTGGGGAGAAAATATGAGAAAATGACTTTGTTCTGATTGACCATAACACGGGGAATATAAAACTCAGAATGTATTTATCACATCATAATTTGGTTAACATGTATGGTACTAACTAGATCTATCTCTCCACTGATTTACGTGATAAACTGGCATTCAGTGTTTTTGAACATAAATCTGACATGAAGTTAGCGAAATTCATATTAAAGCAAATTTAAAGAGCAACAGAGAAAGAGAAATAAAACATAGACTGTGGAGAGAGAACACAGTAACTCACAGTGCCCTCTCCTGCTCAGCAACTGAAAGACCAAAACACAACTCATCTGACTTCACTATTTTCATATTCAAGAAATGTAAAAAAGAAAAAAAAACATACTGGTAATTAGGAGATTTTAAGCAGCCTATATAACAATCCAGTATATTATAACTCTTTGTAGGAACTGGGAAAAGTGTGACATTATATGATTTGATTTACTGAAAATACTCACTTTTTAATCTACTTCTCTATTGAAACTACCATATGTGCAGCAGCCTACATAGTGCACTGCGTTATATAAAATCCATGTGCTTGTGAGCGGAGTCTTCTTCCCTGAGAGGCTGTGTACACAAGCTGATGGTGACTAGACACGTGTGATGCTGTGAGATGATGGGCCATTTTTAAACCCATATTTGATTGCCTAGTTTTATTAAAATTGGATCCAAAGAGAAGCCTTCCCTATTTGAATGTAATGAAGGCTGCGTGGCTGACGGGAGCCTCTTGATTTACACACTGTTATTAAATCCGACAAGAGAGCCAGTCAGGTATGAGCAGGTGGAGCAGGTGGAGCAGGCAAAGCGGGATAGGCCCCCTCCCAGTACAGCAGGGGAACAGCCAAGGACACATGCAGTGCGCGGCAGCCCTCCTCACCAGCCTCTTCCTCCTCTGATACCTCCTCCATTATTCATATTAAAATACACACGGATGTAAAGATGAATAATAAATGCAGTCAACACAAAACAAAAGCTGGCAGCCCCGTCAGAGTGGTCACTTGATAGGAATGAAAAAGGACTTCAAACAGCACAGCTTTCTAACCGGCAATACTGGCTACTGGCTTTACAAAAAATTATAAATATACCTGTATGATTTTGTTTACAAATACTTAAACAGTAAATGTCAATTTTATGTTGTAACTTTTCATTTTATTTGCATTGTTTGCAAAAACATGTGTCTTGATTTATTGTTTTGATGCAATCAAACTTTTACCATGTTATTTTAGGCAGAGGAGCCGACCTGCTACAAACCCAGCTATGCCGTATGATCCAGCATTAAAGAGTGTGTTCACCTGAGAGACGCCTGGTGTATTCTTTCTTCAGAAGTTTAAAACCTCTTTCTACACTGTATCAGCAGATTTGAGGGACACTCACAGCTCCAGCCCTCAGCGACACACAGAACAAATCCCATAATGAACCCAGGCAAAGACAGTGACCAGAGCCACAGTTTGTGAGACAAAGGCAAAGGCCTGCTGTGAAGTGTCTGAGGGTCCAGCAGAACAGTCTGATACAGTAGTGCTTCACATGGAGCTCAGACACTCAGCTGTTTAAAGCAGTGCTCCTACTGAAGGGTAGTGTCGACCCAGAACTGTAAACAAAACAGACATTTGCTGTACAACTGTGAACACAGGTTTTTACTGTTAAGACCTAACAGATCTCATCGGATTTTTAATCATTTAAATGAAATGTCCTTGATGTTAGCTCACTCAATTTAGACAGAGCAGATTTGTGATAGAATTCAAATGGGCCCAACACTCTGAATATGTGGTGTAAAAGTGGAGGAACGGGAACTACATTTTGTTTTTTATGCTTTGCTCAAACACAGCACTGCTGTCAACCCTGTTTTTTTCCGGGTATCAGACAAAAAGGGAGAGCAATGGAGAGGGTGGTATCCTAGGGGTGGGGGTGGGGGGCTGCTGACATGCACTTGTCTCCAATCTCTTCGAATCCATTGCACAATTCATCTGCTTTGTCTCTTCTGCCACGGCTGAGGACAATCAGACCAGACGCCCATTAGATTCCTCATACTGCCCCCATATGCACCCCCACCCACTCCCCCATCCCCAACACCTTTTTCATGTGACACACTGACTGAAGGAGAGCCAGGCACGCCAATTCAGCAGCCTCCCCAAATGGGGAAATGTCAGGAAGAGAGCCCACATCAAAACCAGGTTGTCATGGAGATACAGTATAGTCCAGAAATTACACACAGCAGACAGGCACCCAAGTGTACACACATTACAATTTAAAATATGTGTTTATGTTTCATTTAGAAGAATCCAGCCTTACAAATAAGAATTCAGTCTTACTATTTACAAAGACAAATATTGCAATAAAATGTATGTTTTACGTGAAAAATGGCAATCTGCATAAGAAAATTGAGTGGAAAAAACTATTGTCAAAAACAGAAACAATATCAATTGAAACAATAGTGTAGTGGAAGAGGCATAGCTTTTCAGCAGCAACATTCACATTAGTTATGTGGCCACTGCGCCCGACCATACAAGTCATTCCTTCGGCAATCACACTATTATACCACGAGCCGTCCTGGAACGCTTGGCATTCCGATGATCTTCTCCAAAATGGCAGAAGGAAAAGATTGAAGCAAAAAGTAATAGTGCTCTTTCACCCTGGTTGTTTAGGAAGTTGGCAGCACTTAGCTTCCTCTTTTGAGCAGAACTGGAGCAGCTCTGCCCTAGTACAAGACGATCCTCCATTGCACTGCCACTTGTATTGACCAGCAGGCCTCGCAGGGTCACTCTGGTGAGGTTACTGTGCTGTGTGCAACATAGAAAAGGAGATTGAGGGATATTAATGGTAAATGTGGCATACTTACTGCAGTAAAAGCCCTTCTTGCCCTCACTTTTTTCTTTGTTTGGCCAGAGGAGCTGAAGGCTTAGGGATAAAGGTACTGTTCAAATCATGAAGCAGGGCTAAAGCCACAGAGAGATAGCGGGCTCTGACCCAGCGACAGAGCAGTGGATAATTAAAACACCCAGGGCCCCGCTCGCCCTCACCCAGCTCTTCTCCTCTCTCTCTCCTAAGCCTGTGCCTGCTCCACAAAACACACATCCACACACAAGTCAAGACTGATGCATATTGAGAAGATGCTGGTCTGTTCCACTGAGCTGTGCCAGTGCTGCTCCTCAGGGTAAAATCTACTCCAGCTCCCCCCGGCCCTGCGCGATCTGTTTAGTTTTCATTTGTACATTTTTTAAGGATCATGAATGATTCCTGTTTTTATCTGATTACTTCCAGACAGTCTGCCTCCACTGCTGCAAGAACACACAAAGCACAGGGACAAAATGGCACACAGACATGCAGCCTTTCATTTAACAAATGCCTGTCTGCTTTTGCTTACATTTCATATTCAATTCGCCTCTGCATTAATATTGGTGCAATTTTATTCTATAAATATCACTGGAATAAGGGCATTATTTATAGTACACAGGCCTGGCTTTAACTGCAATCTATTTATTTTGTTTGGACAAACATCAATTATAGATGAACTTAACGGAAATTATCTAGAACCTATGGAGAAGGCACGCCACAAAGAAGATCAGAGACTTTTCCACAGCACTATGAAGAAAGGGAGTCTGACAGGCATGTCTGTACATCATCTATGTACAGTGTGTATCAGAACAACATGTGTGTGTGTGTGTGTGTGTGTGTGTGTGTGTGTGTGTGTGTGTGTGTGTGAGAGGGTGTGTGTGTGTGTGTGTGTGTGTGTGTGTGTGTGTGTGTGTGTGTGTGTGCCAGGTGCCAGACCTATCAGCTGCTGGCCATGCTCTTGGGCAGGCCACACTGCCCTCTGATGGTGGCTCTACAACAATGCTGCTACACTCTTTTGTTCTTTTTATTTGATTTCTCACCACAGACCATGTTGGTTTTGTTTTTGTTGTGCCTTTGAAATAAAGTGAAGTGAGACCAGGTGCACTGTATATGGATTGACTTAAAGAACCGGCCACACACACCTCGCATTTAGGAGACTCTGTCTCAGGAACAGTCTGTAACCACGTGTGTGTGAGGCCGAGTGGCACCTCAATGGGACCCCCAACACAGGCCACACTGAAGTCATTATGGACAAGCCTTTGATTTGCACTAGCACAGTCACAGAGCGTTAATATGTCCCGGGTCTGGTTCAGCACTCGGTCAGTCCACACACGGACCATGCAACAAATCTTTTCATCTTTAGTTTTAGTCTTTGAGTACAACTTTCACACATCATTGAGTTTATCTAACACTACATATGACTAAAGGCTCCGTGACATTATAAACCATTTAAAAACATTTAAACACATAACCGCTCTGTTCCGTTCATGTGTCTTGTATTTGGATGTTTCACTGTCAGTGCAGATCCAAGATGTGATGGGCTGCATTAAAATGGCCACACAGGTCAAGGGTTGTGAGGATAAAATAGACCCTAGTGTCCCTGACCAGCTTGGTCAACAGAAGTGTCTGTCTAGAAGAAGATTTGCACTATGTTAGTGTGTCAGCAGCCCTGTGGCCTGTCAGTTCACTATGTGCACACATGCAAATATATATATACAGGTCCTGATATACAATTTCAAAAATATATTATAGCATTTGCTTTTTAGACCTATTACTTAAGGTCCTGAGTGATGAAAAACTCAGTAACACACACACAATCTGGAAATAATCACTGATTATGCAGAAAAGTAACTGTACTGTACACCTTCATTTAATTAATTAAACATTTTTATTCATGTAAGTATTATTAACCCCTTTAACTAACACTGCCCTCAAACGCAAAGACCCTACAACCAGCAAATGTATTTCAACCAAAATGGCTTTCTTCAAAACTCTGTAGCAGTGCTACTGTGCCAATAACCTCTGCAAAAGCTATTATCTTCTAAACATGAATAATAATAATTCATTGCAGCTGCAGATGGTCTGGATTTTTCTTTACAGATACATAAGGTTGATAATATTTCATTTTGGTTGTTTGGTAATAGGAGTCAAGTGACCAGGTGCAGCAGTAAGGCCCTGCCAGGCCCCGGCTCGCTGCTCTCCATGCAGTAGGGCCTGAGCAGCCTCTCTCTGCAGACACCCACAAACTGGCTACTCTAATAGGGACAAATTGGCAATGTCTGCGGCAGCCGATGCTGTGAGCTCGGAGCTGTGAATTGATAGTGATGCCTAATGATCCCCCTGGGTAGATCAATACCAATAATCCTCTTTCCCGCCTATCCTCGTCATTGACTATAGAAAACCTGTAAGAGCTAGAGAGAAGTGCAGCCCAGAGCCAAGCCACAGGCCCATGAGAATGTGGACAGTCTAAACTTAGACTAAGTCACTCACATGGGGTTGGACGCTCTCAGCTCTCAAACATGTCATCATCACTCTGACATCACAAATATTTTTTAAATGCCACAATGGAACAGTTTCATTTTATTCAGATGAAAAAATTAACGTGTAAATTTCTTCACTTGATTCAGCAGAAATGGTGTTTAGGCTTAAAAGATAAAAATTAAATGGTGTACCCTATAAAATCCCTTTTACTTTTTCACAGGCACTCAAAATTATACAGTACATATTTGACTAGGGGTGTTAAAAATCAATACCAAGATACAAGCTGATATTAAAACTTGTATCAAAACAATAAATAAATATGACAAAATTTGACCTTTCCCAAATAGTTTTGGAATGGTCTTTGATTCATAACAAACCACATAATAATATAAAAACTACCATTATTTTGTGTAAAAAAAAAAAAAAAAAAAAAGGGGTTTTTTTATTTTTGGGGGTTTTTTTTGTTTTGTTTTTTGGTGTGTGTGTGTGTGTGTGCGTGTGTGTCTGTGTGTGTGTGTCTGTTCTTTTTTTTTTTTTTCGAAATCAGTATCACCTTATATTAAAATAAAGTTTTAAAAATCAGTATCACAACAACACTAGTTTATACTTTGTATATTTTAGTACGAGTACTATGATTACAGATTTGTGCTATACTTCTCATGGTGAATATATTTGCAGAGAGAGAAGAAGGAGCTGTGGTGGTAGAATAAGAGCGGTGCATGTATGTAGGTTCCCAGTCAGAAAGGCTCACATCACAGCTGAGCGCCCCATAGGCTGCAGCTGATTACTGGCCCCAAACACATCTATACACTTTAGGCCAGCTGTCACAGTGCATAGTCATTACGGCCACACCCGCCTCGACAGGGCTGTACATGGGGTCTCACCAGGGGGCCACCAATCATCACACAAAAACACAACCACACATTTTTATTTTGCCTATTTACTCAGTTTTTTACCCCGAGCCTCATTTATTATAGAGGATTTTAATACTCACTAAAAGAACTCCGATTTCTGTATAAAGTCAGAGTATTACAACATTGACATGCATATGTATCTTTTTTTGCTTTATCTCAATAACAATATTCTGATGATATTTTAACAACACATTAGGAATGTGCCTGTAAATGTCTTGGTTGAGGTGCAAATCTAGCACAAAAACATAAATAGATCATAAAATGAAATGCAGAAGATTACAAGTTACAAGAAACAAGAAGTTTCTGCTTCTTTTTTTGTCATTTTTAACAGTTTTAATTTTAGACAATTTACTCTATATTCTAATTTTGCATATCCTCAAAAACAACAATTGTGATATTTCTTATTTTTTGAAATACATCTCCCATTTCCAGTTTAAAGCATCAAATAATTGAATTTAACTTGTTATTAACAGATATGCATTACTTATGAATTTATTGTAAAAGATGCAACTCAGTGCAAATCAGAACAAATGTTAACGAGACAAACAGATTGCTATAGTAACAAAAGAGGTGGTACACTTGTGTTGAACACCTTGAATCAATATAAAAGTTGAGCTATAGAAACGAGCCGTGGGTAAAGTCCATATGGAGTGTTCAGGTGACCCAGGTGTGTGTGGATCAGTGGTCTGTAACCGAAAACAACAGTGATGCACTCAGGTCCTGTCTGACACTACGTCCTTCTCCACAGAGACATAAGTGTGGCCTTACAGATTTTTTTTCAACCGCAAACAATATAAACACATGTCAACATACACTTAAAAACAAAAAGCTGAAAATCCTAATTCTGCCCAGTGACAGAAGAGAAGTTAATACAATTCATAACCAAACCAAAATCATCAAAAAACTGAAAAGTCAGAAATTTTAGTGGTTAAATATGTAAATATAATTAAGTTAGTGCAAACTGTGGTGTGGCCTTGTAATCAAATCAAGCAGCAAAGGTTACTTCAATCAGCTTTCTTTTGATGAGGCTAAAAAGTGTGCCGTCCCTGTCTGTTTGTCTGGTGCCCCCTGTCCCCCTACCCCTGCCACAGCAAGTGCCACGCTTAAACAGCTGCATTTAATTCATTACATCATTATGTCATCTCATACTAATCTGTGCAATGGCCTCCGCTGCTTTGACATGCAAATGGATTAGAAAAACGTCTGGGGAGGTACAGGGGAGGGGGACGGGGGCTAAACAGTAATCATCACATCTTGTCAATGGGGTGAAAATTTGCCCCGAAGCTCCCTGACATTTTTTTTTACCTTCTCTTTAACTGAAAATGTCTATTCATTTTTTCCCGCTATGGCTCTCCTTGTGCATCTTTTCTGAAAGCCCCAGACAAAGCGCTGTGGAGATCACACCAAACAGGGGCAATCTGTTGAGGATCAGCTCCCTACGGAGAACATATAAACAGAAGCGCGTGGCTGGAGCGCACGCCAAGCCCCCTCCCATTTTCACAAGCCCTCATCTGCATATTCACAAAAAGGCCCCACGCTCCCCCTCATCAGCAGAGCCCTCCCCTCTGCCTCATCAGCGCACGCTTTGACTCAGGGAAACGGACCACACGCAGCAACCAACACAAACACGCAAACGCACACCCAAATCTAGTTATGCACTGTACAAATGTGCAATGGCAGAAAAAAAAAACAAAGAAATCAAAAAAGAGAGTTAGTGAGTGCTAGTGATGTTAGCGCTCCCCCCCCTCCCCTCCTCCGCTCACCCCCTCCCCTCCTCCGCTCTCCCTCTCCTCTCATCATGAGGTACCTGGTGACGAGCGGCCCGTGATAATCCAGCGCCTCGAACCAATCAATCAGCAGCATCGCAATCAGCGGCGCAGCGCACAGGGAAAGAGAGAAGCCAAAGAGCCCATAACTTACCCGGGTCGCCTGCAGTCTGCTCAGCACCAGCTCGGGTCTGCAGCTACGAGGACCACTTCAGCACAAATATCACAAATACTCCATCTCCAAACTACACTTTCTTTTTTTACCTAAAATACTTTTTTTTCACAGCATCATAAACATGTTAGCAACATATAAAGTAACCCCCTCCTCTCTCTACCTCCGCCTGCCTCTCACTTCCTCCCTCTCTCCTTCCTGTCACTCGCTCTCCTCCCCCAGCGGCTGCCTGTTGCAACAGTCTGGACATACACACAGCACACAGTCCGGGATATATATTAGGAATCTGTGGCCAGAGATGGGAAAGGGCTCGCTGGTGTGATATCCTGCAGATGTGCCGGACCCGATGAGCTGGGGGGGTCGCTCACTGGTGGGAGGAGAAAGCATGGGAGGGTCAAAGCTAAGTGTACTACAAAGAACTGGGGGACAGAATGGACTTTTTTCTTTGAACCAAACACATATTCCCTCCCTCTTTCTTCCCTTTATTCAGTGCTTTTCCTCCCCAAATCCCAACTTACCCCCCTCCCCTCTACCACAACCAGCATTCCCAAAATCTCCATCATCCCGTCTGCCTCTCAGTTTTCCGCTCATAGGCATCCCCTCTCCAGACATCAGCATCCTTTTGAGGGGGTTCTCTGTGTCTCTCCGAAGAGGAAGAAGGTACCGCCGCCTAGCAGCCTTGTACATTTTGCCTTGAGGCTGAGCTTGCTGAAAAGCCATGTGCTATCATCAGTTTTTGAGGTGTGCAGGAAAAGTAAAGACAAGAAAAACATACTGGTTTTACAGCGCTCCCCAAAAGATCTGATGCTGAATTTAGCATAGGATTACACAAAAGCCTTTTTTCTCAACCTGTGAACAGAACCCCCATTTGTGTGATTCTTCCTCGCCTCCCTCTCACCAAAGCAGCTCCGCACAACCTGCAGCTAGGGCATGGCACCTAAGTTTAGTTCTACAGCGAGAGCTCCAACAAACAGCCGCGCACACAATGAAACAAGAGCATCACGCACCATCTCTGTGCTGATACGGTTTCTACTGGTTATTTTTATATTCTTGTATGCAAAACGATCAGTCATTGGAGAGTGGATACTGGTGATGCTGGACATGAGGCTCTAAAAGGGTTGTCAAAAAAATCAATACCCAAATAGTAGTCAATACTAAAACTCGCATTCAATCTATAAACATGGCGCTAATAGAAATCACAATAAAATAAAAAAGAGGAGCCTTACAGTGTTATAAACTGTATGTCTCTGTTGTATTGTTTTTGTCTTTTTTTGTGGGGACTAGGCCTGTAAATTAACTCTGAGCTGGACGGCTTATGGACACGACATCTTCTATCCCGGGTAAATAGACATAAACTAAATATAAAAATAATTTGGGTTAAAATGACACCGTATTGTTTAAAAAATGAGTGTTTTTATGACAAGTGTTGTATCAAAGCAGTATAATCTAACCAGAGTCTACCTAAAATTAACATTATTTTTAAACATTTGATCCATCGCCATTCACGACCAGCACAAGTTAAAATGGTGAACACAACAAACCTTCTTTATTACTACTTTTATCAGAGGACAAATAGATGCCAAATCACACAAGCACAGACATGTCCTGGATGGAGCCTGCCAATTCTCTCTTCCTCTCCTCCAAGGTGCATTACTCTGCATGGTTTCTCATGTGTGAGACCTGGGAGGGGCTCTCTGCTGAACGAGCAAATGGACATAGTGGACAGTGTAATCAGCAGCTCTGACTGGCACACTGGAAATGTTTTGTTGTTCTATTGTATTAAAAAGTGCGTTCATTCATTCTATTCGAAAGCCATCAACCGAGATGTAATTAACACAGTTTGAAATTTAATTAAGGACAAGGGCAACATCAACATTCACTTTCTCCATATTAACTTTTGAGTTATAATGACCCGATTATGTAGTGTGGATTTGACACTTTCTTTTATTAAATTTCAAATATTTCTTGTTCAACAACTATCATCGCTGCTTACCAGTTATTCACATCGTCTTTAACTTCCAACATAATTTCTCCATGAAAGTATAAAACTAGTAAATGCAAAATTAGAAGCACTTATATAAGGACGAACAGAGAATTTAAGCAACATGGCCGTGGTTGTTGTGTTGTGATGCATCAAATCCAGTGGAGAGCCACACTGTCACTACCACTCTTCATCAGAAAGAGCAAAACACCAACCATGCATTGTCTTTGGGGCAAAAGTATGTGCGTGTGTGTGTGTGCGTGTGTGTTTTCGCGTATGTGTGTGTGCGGGTGGAGTGCATTTATGACCATCCGTGAGCTATGTTTGTGTGTCTTCGTGTCCGCCTCCCCAGCATCCATATTAAACAGTTTTGGAGGTGACTGTGCTTCCCAGGATGTCATGAATATAAGAGAAAGCATCCATCTTGGTGGAATACAATTTCACAGGTAGTGACAGTAAAAACTGACTTCAGCCTCTGACTGCCGACAAACAGCGGGAGAGGAGACACCAAGGCTGGAGAAGAAAAGATGCACATATGAGAGGAAAGACAGACGAGGTGGGCCGCCATCTTGTGATTCTTCCAAAGATTTTCCACCTGCGATGAATATTAAACTCAACACTTTAACTCCCCAAAAGGTGAAGCTCACTGATTGATCTAGTTTTATTCAATGCATGGTGACATTATTTCAACTATAATTGGCAGAAACCGATTCATTTGACATCGGAAAAATGTGTTAAAATTTCCGTGCCTAATAAGTAATTACAAATTAAGCAAATCCCAGGCAAGTAGAGTTATCCGAAAAAAAGTTTTTCAAATTGAAAACCGTGGTATAAAAGTCTCATCACAGTAAATCTTAAAACAGAAAATTGTACAAAATGAAATAGTTAGGGCCTTTTTTAACTGAGAAAAAAAACTGACACATGGCAGCAACACTTTTCCCGCTGCAGATAACAGTGTGAAATGATCCTTATTCCATATTTAAACAGCATGAGACCAGATTTTAATTAATTATCTGATAAAGACAAGTACGTCTTCATTTACAACAGTTTTCATTAAAAGCAAAGTGGAATTGCAGGTGGGAATTTTCACAATTATACCTGATGTATCATTGAGCATAATTAATTTCATTAGCTAATCAAGGGGATTTCTTCCTGTCTTACCCAGAATGTCACAGTATTTAACACCAAGCTAATTATCTTAATCATGTACAGCATAATGAGGTAATTAAGCCAATTAAACAGCAATTAACACCCAAAGAAGATGTGATTATGTCGTTGACAGCCGCACTCTGGAATTCAGGGGAATAGAGGGATTTTATGTTATCGATGGACAAGAAGAAAAATAAGTAATGTTGTTATATAAATGAGTAAAATGATTTGGGGGGATGTGTCATGACTAATAATAAATGACAGCTGTCTGAGAGGCCATCACTCTTCCTGAGGACGGAGGAAGATGGCCCTTTTGTCACAGCCAATCACTGCAGCCTTGAACATAAGCAGAGAAAACAATGTCAAGTTCAGGTTGAAAGAACAGTCTCAAGAAGTGCACCAAAAGAACCAGAGCTCACATATGAAAACAACTAGAGCTGACAAGCAGCACAACAGATGCAGAGGGGAGCGGCTGATGGTAACTGGCTGCTGCCATCTGAGAGCCCAGAACCACAAGGGAACATTAGAGTACACACTATGTACTGTGTCTCCTGCCTTTTCTAACCAGTGTTCACCAGGAACACTTCAGCACGACCACACTCCACCGCCAAAAGTAAAAATGTGTTTCGCTCGTGTGTACATCTGGTTTCATGCTTTCCTTTAGAGGCTTCTGTCTAAAAAATGCATGTGAGAACAGGCATTTTACTATCATGTCTCCCATAACTTATGCCAGTTTAGGTTTAGCATTGTTGACTGGACGGTACAAAGCTACGGTGAGAGCGTGTGCCATTTTCTGGCTGTTTCTGACCATTGCGTTCGCTTCAGTGGCCATTTGGAGGAGTCGCTACACGCTCCATAGACATGAGTTGATGAAAAACATGAGTGACAAGATTCATGGCTATCTGTGCGCCTGATGAAACTGGTAAGGCGAGGGGAAGATTGGAAAAATGGACCGTCCTTTCCTTTTTTATTTTCATTGAAAGAGGAGGCAGAAGATGAGAAAACAGATATGTCAGGAGACAGAGACAGAGAGAGGGGGATCAAAAATAAATAACCACAGTGGTCCCCCTTCCCCCCATTTATAACCTGCAGTACGCCCCTTTCATAGAAGTCAGAGGAAAACCACTGACCTTTTATTGTGCATGTCAAAAACAAATTATTATAGTATGTGTATTGCGTTTATAGGAATACTATTAATTTCATGTCTCCAAATGCAATGTGTTGTTTATTTTACAGATTAATGTAATATAAACATCAAATAATTATTGATGTAAGCCAATAAAACACTGATTTATTATAGAATAGCAGCCTCAGTAAAAGTAAAAAATATAGATAAAATGTATTACCTTTGAAACTTTTTTTTTTTTTTTTATAAATTTGAATTATTTAATGTTTTTGTGGTGTCGGCACTCGTGAAGAAATGCTGGTGAGTGTGGATGTGGTTATTGTAAGTGATCGGGCAGCCGCTTTCCCACTCAGCTCCAGTAAAGGGGCGGCTGATTCCAACCAGATGCATTTGAAAACACAACTTAACTTAACAGCATAAAGGTCTTAGCTTTAAATAAATAAATGAAGGAGATCAAATGTAATATTTTGTGTAATTGTAATGTCTTAAATCATTTAGACTTGTGCACTCTATTACCAAGTATTACTTCATTACAACAAATCATCATGTGTTGTTGTGTGTTGTAAAATAAACTATGTATTTAATAGAATAAGCTAAACTGATAACCCAAGCACAAAAAGTACACTGTGTTAACTTGAATAGGTTTGGATGCCCCACAGTGACTCTGACTTGGGACTGGATCTTAGCACGACAGACTCAGGACACAATGAGAAAGGGTCTGTTTATTGGAGAAGAGGAGCGGGCCAGCCTGGGTCCTGTTGTGGCCCAGTTTTATCCCTTCCCTCCGTGTTCACTTGCGTGAGCTCATGTTGTCAAAAAATATTTTTACGTGTTCACAGTGGTCACAAAAACTAAAGCAAAAAGGTTTCGGATTCAGACTGAGGAGAGCGTTCACAAGAGCGAAAAACTCACCAACTACAGTCAACACACCAGTTACAAGATTTTTCTCAACGACACAAAATTGCATTGTTCAGCTAAGCCAATACTTGCTTTTGTGTTATGCTTTAAGAAATAAAAATCCATGATAAATACTCATTTTGCATCAGCCCAACTGAAATGATGTAACACAAAATGAAAAAAAAATCAAGAGATGTCATAAGGAAGTAGAAGCAGCAGTGCTCTCCTGATCTGAAAGCTGGCAACTGCACAGTCCAAGTCCAAGGTAATAAAGTGAAAGTGCACGGCGATAAACTACACGGCAGCACAATCGCTCAGTGCCTCTCTGACCTCCTGTTTGGAGAGGGGGAACAGGTGATGCCCGAAGTAACCTGCTAAAATACACAAGGCCGATAGCAGCCCCCAGACTAGAGAAGCACAAAGATGTTAAACATGTCCATAAAACAAAACCTTTAGAAACAATACTAAAACAATTCAGAATATTCAGCTCATTGAAATTCAAAAACAATCAAAGTGGTATCAAAACTCTGTCTGCTCTGTAAGAGTTATACATTGACTTTACTGTTTGATGAAACATATGGAGCAGACATTGATATAATATTGATATGAAAAAAAGCTTTACATCTATAAAAGAGGCATTTTTATTATTTTTGAAACACAGCATTCATAAACTGTGGAACCATTTTAAAATCTAGGTTGAAAGTTTGAGACACAAGCTATACAGACAAAATAGGTATAAAACGGAGGCATTACTATTCAAGTTATTATACACAAGGTTTCCCATTTACTTCTGTTGGATGAGCAATTTCAATGGTTCTTCTTCCACGCCAGGAGCATTTGTGAACATAAATGATAACAGGGGCTTTTGACAATCTTTGTGCACTTCCTTGTTTTCTGGTTTTAAGAAAACCATAAAGCCTGCATCTGTATGTGTTAAATGAAGTGTGCAGTTCTGGTCTGATTGTAGGAGAGAGTGCATGTGAGCCTAAGCACTGAGTATACACGCATGCATGGCTCACTCACACTTTTGAATTTATCTGCCTGGAAAAAATGACTGAAGCTTTTTGATGCGGTAGGGCGAACCCAAGGTGTCATTTTTTTCTATGGTCCTATATTTTTTGTGAGATGACCTGACGCCATTTCATCACGGGCTGGAAGACGGCAGCCCAAGAGAAATGCAAAATGTTAAAGGATAGCAACTTCCCAAGAAAAGAAATGAGAAATCAGGGGTGAAGAGCGAATGAGGAGCTGAGAGACGGCTGTGCGGAGGAGAGGGACAGGACAAAAATGATGCAGGCTGGTCTCAAATTAATGCAAGATTTTCACAACACCATCACCTGTCCATCTGCCATTTAAACCATAAAAAATAGAAGAAATGCACAAATTAACATATTCAAAGTGAGATAAAAACTCTTAAAAATCTTACTGGGCAGGAGCTACAAATTGCCATTTCAGTCAATGATCTGTGTGCATATTTTAAAGTGTGGACATCCGGACCACAGCGGTGACCGAGCCCAGGGTTGTCCATTGACATCTCATGTCAAGCAACATAAATTCATTTCATATTCACCAAAATGGTAGTTCTCTGCAGGAGGTTTATGGCGGTACCTATCCCACTCCCTCTTTTCTCTTTGATTTGGCTCATTTGAGCAGCTCGGTCCCCGGCAGCTTGTTAGAACTGCCACCTCAGTGACTCTGCCCCCTGGATGGAGGAGAGGGGGGAAACGGGGGGAGATGGCAGAGATGGAAGGGGTGCTCCGAGGGGTGTTATGGGGGTGTGGGATGATAGGTTAGGGAGGCCTACCCTAGAGCGCTTTTACAAGTCACGGGTGAATGGGCACGGTTCAGTGAGCGAAAAACCCTCAGTGACAAAAACCTGAACAAGACACACCACCTACTGGTGACTCTTCACTACTGCATTTTGGTTTGTCTACATATTTTTCATTCTAACGTCCACTAGAACATTAACACAATGGCGACACATACAGAAAAAGTGACAGTTGTAAATGACTGTACTTACCATACTTTATTGTGTGAACTTTTCCACTGTAAATGAAACACCATTATTTCACACAATACTAACAGCAAAGATTCAAAGAAAGTGAAAGATGAAAGATGAAATTGTCCAAGAACAAAAGCGCTGGTTTTCACGAAAGAGCATTAGCTTTTTATTATTAGTGACAAGGTGCAAAAGTAATCCCTGTAGGTCAAAGGGACAAGAGCCATAACTGCCTAAATTACCCATAATGGCTCACATATGCAGCCAATGCCTCAATTTGGTTTCAATAAATTTCCAATGCTGAAATGCAAACCTTTATTTCACTGAGGTATGAATGTAATGTTCCTTACCCTTGGTCTTCCTGAACACAATGGGAAACAAAAAATAAATCATAAAATAGTTGATCATTGTTCTTCAACCTCAAGTATTATCCAAGGTCAAGTTCATTTTTCACAGCAGGAGAGCCGCGCAGGCCGAACAAAGGCTTGAATATATAATGGCAGGTATAGAAAAAAAAACATTGTATACAGTACGAGGTTGAGGGACACAACAAATTCGGCATCAAATCTTGGCCTGATTAGATGTCCAGACATGGCATAACCTTGGGGATCTGCCAGGCGAAAAGGAGGGGCGAAATGGTGAGGGGGGGTCAGTGAGGGGTGTCTCTGGGTGGATTAATGCAGACAGACAGTCAGACAAGATGGAAACACAGACATGTAACAACAACAGAAGAGGGAATGCACGGACAAAACCTATTCAAAACACATTTTCATTTTCTCCCATACATAAAAAATACAGTGAGGTGCCATTACCGAACCCCACCACCAGCAACCCCCAGCCTCCCTCTCTTCTCTTCCGCACATAAAAAAAAATAAATCTAATTTTCCCATCCCTGCCACAGAATCCCCCCTTCCACATAGACACACAGAGGCAGGCGCACAATAGCCCCACCCACAGGCGCTCACGGCCCCGGCCCCTCCCACCGCCACTCTCATATGATGCACCATTTCTTTCTCTATGCAAGGCTCCATTTTGTAATAAGTTCTGATCACTGATTTAACCAATTTGCATTCAATCTTGAGAAAATGGTGGAGAGGCCTTGGAGCAAAAGAATGAAGGAGGACGATGGACATTTGTCAACATGTCTTCACAAAACGTACTTGAGAATAAAAATAAATATTATGTATATATGAACTGGTAAATTGTGTTTAGTTGGTTTAGTTAGTTAAGCAACACAAGTCGAATAAATATAATGTATGTATTTATTTATTTGCTTAATGTTGATAATAAATACTTCAAAAATAATAGGAGAAACTGAGACTACTTCAACAAATAAAAATATTTCTATCTCACTGCTAAAACATACTTAATTTATGATATATATTAACATCTTTGTATTATTTTACGCATATTTTCTACAATTTACATCACAGCAGGCCAAGTACTGTTAGATTAATGAATGTCACCTATAGGGAGAGCTGTCCTTAGAGAATTTTATGTTCAAATGTTGAAAAAGGCCGAAACCAAAGCCACATTAATTATATGGCTCAGGACAGATTTTTTTCCTGCAGAAGTTTTTCATTAATGGTGTCACAGGGATCAGCAGTTATCAGAACCTCCGCAGGGAGAGTAGTGGGGCAAAACAATCACCGATTCTTTCACACAATTTCACCATCTAATTTCCGTCTATGCATTTTGAAGCAAAATTAATTTCCTTGCCTATCTAATAAATCAGAGCCAAATGATTGCTGCTAGTGTCACTTCAGACTTTCACAATGAGATCTTCCAGTGCTGTTCTGACAGACTATAGAGTGTTGTATGTGAAGCCTTCTCATGTCATACAGTGAGGAGCTTCAGGGCTCTCCCTCCAAACATACCCACATTCAAGTCAATAGTCTACTTTTATTTCACCAGCAATTGATTGTAAAAGTCAGCAAAATGTCATTAAATTCAACATCAGCCACATACAGCTTTCTAATTGGCATCCCCTGTTACATACCTTTCCTATTAATCTCGTTGGTTTGTGAACAGGCTCGCATGCCATTTGGATGATATTATGCAGCGATATACAGAACGATGTGCTACATTATACATGCAGTATCTTGTAAGATTCAATGCATGTTTTCCGCATGGCTTCCCTCTGAAACAACTGGGGGGTTTTGAAGATCAGCTATATGCTAAAATGCCTCGGGCTATCTTTACAAGGTTACAGAGCATTACGGGCCCAATGTGCATCTGGGGAGCTGAACCCCACATGCACCGCTGCAGTCTAGACCCCAGCTCTAGGAGCCGTCCTTGGATATACGTGAGGAGACACTGGGGGCAGGGGGCAGCGCGTCGACCAGGTTAAACGATAGTGTTGTAAAACATTTATCTGCTTCAGATGGAGCTTTAGATGGGTTGAACCTCATCCCCTGCCATTACTGAATTACCCTAACTGCTGCTATAGTGTAGCCGAGCATCCACACCATGCCCAATCCTTCTGCACCAGCCTATTGATTTTCACGCCCTGAGACAGTGCACTCCCAAAGGGCAGCAAATTATAGGGCGTTTTACAGCAAATTACACCTGCACCGGAAACTTTACAGCGATACGGGTGTCACAGATACGGACCACTCACACTACCCAGGATGAGCACTTCAGAAAGAGAGATCCTTCAGACTACAAACACAAGCTAGTAACCAGTACAAGTTCTCCCAGGGGTAATGCAGTATGAGGTCATTATAGTAGCATACTATAGCATAAATAATGCTAAAGGAGCTAGAACATAAAAATAGTAATACACATAGAAACACAGCATTGTATTTACATATAAACTACTAAGATAACAAAAGAACAATTGTTCACAAATAACAGGACATTAGACTGCACCACCTGCTTACATTATATAGCTTCTTTTCATTTCTGCAGCTCAACTAACTCCTAGTAAAAGTGCCCTGAACAGCAGCTGACCTCGGGATCACCCTGCCAACATGAAAGGCACTTTATCTGTTCCAGGTGTGTACTGACTCATGCTGCGAAAGTGTGGCGGAGACAAAGGCAGAGAGATATGAGTGGTCACATCCACATGGCGGTTACTCAACAAAGCACGCAAATCTAATAGATTTTCCATAAAAATAATCAAATGATATGTTTATTACAATATCCAAAACATACATTCTGCTAAAGTGGCGTGCAGCCAGGCAGAGTGTGGCTGACCCTCCCCCTTGGCTCTCCCCGCTCTGTCTGGTTTCAGCTTAAACTTGACCCCTCACACTTGACCTCTGGAGGCTGACTCTATGCTGACTGCACAGCTGTGAGGGAGGGTCTGTGGCGTGACACACTCTTCGCAGACAACAGCAGAAATTCAATTGGAGCATATTAGTGTCCAAAAAGTAAAATATGACTCATTCTGTCTGACTGGAAACCTCTTGCTCTTGCACTCCGGGCACTAGCGATTACCTTTTTAACAGTGAGGGGCTCAGGGTGGTGGGTCAGTCTGAAGGGTCCTCAGCATCAACTTTGCAGTAACTTGGCTGCAGTGCTCTATTTTTAACCTCAGCTACATATTGCTGTGGTCATTATTTTCAATGTTTCTGTCCTGGACTGTCAAACGCCTTGCAGGTTTGATGTATGAAGAGTGGTCCATCACTTACATTGTTCCCTCGGACGACCAATGAGTGTCTGGTACCCAGCAGTGAGGCCGACAAAGACAGATAGATAGGCCAGGCTCAAGCCATAGGTACCTAGGGACACTTCTCAGGACAGCTTACAAATAGGAGTAAGAGGGAAGGGATGAGGCTGAATAAAAGCTGATGCTCCATAGAGCTGCCCAACCCATAACTGTCACCCCTGCAGCTTCAACAGCCTTCCTAAATGAAGATAAAGTATTGATCCACACAGTAATATCTGCTGTTCGGTAAGTCGACTGGCCCACTAAAACATACACAGGAAGGAATGTTCTTTGACTATTGATCTTAATAAGGACTTAGAACATATGACCAGGATCCATGGATGCACAAGCAGCTACACAAGAAATTAAAAACCTCAGAAATCATGCTGAAACAGGGTCCCATCTCACAGCAACAACCCTTCATCCCCCCTGCCATCCCCAATGTCTCTTTTCTCCACAATCAGTGTCAGAAGAAGCGGCGAGGAACGGTTTGTGAGAAACACTTATCTAGCACAGCGGCAGAGCCCTGTTCCTACACCCTTTATCTCACCAGGAGATGGAATTCAATATACAAAAACCCCATCATGCAGCAGCATCACGCCTGCGCTGGGGATAAGGGCAGGGTTGCCAGGTAATTGGTTGGTGGTGGACGAACACAAGGTTTGAGACTACCCGTGGAGGAGTGGAGATTACAGAGAGGGGTGGGGGAGTGGGGAACACGAGTCAGAAGAGATGGGGGGGTTCTTGACAATATTTCTCCACAACCCATCCCTACCCTGTCTGCTCATGTAATCTGCACATGCGCTGGGCTGGCTTTTTTAGGCTGCAAAGCAAATAACAAAGCATGTCAAGTTTATTTGTATAGCCACTATGTCACACAGCAACCCCCAAGCCCTGAGCTGGAAAAAAGAAGAAAAATGACGACGGTACTTTGTTTCCATTATATAGGTTTGTATTTTCCATTTACTGTGCACATTAATTACAAAAACCTCACTCTGCCTGACATTGGAATTAAAATTCAATTAGATAATGTTGTGGTAGAGCTGAATATTATTCTCGGGCAAATATTATTTCTTGTTTGAAATAAATCACACAAGGATTGGAGCAAGATGATGCTGTGTTTGCACTAGGACACTATTTGCAGGTTTTTCTGTGACTCTTCTCAGATAAGAGGAGCAAAAAAGGGCGCGATAAAGGAACGCATGAATGAAAGAGAAAGAAAAAGTCATTTCTCTGATTTATTTATGATGCAGTGAAGGTATGCTGAATGCATCAGAACATGCAGCAGTGGTCATACTGTCAGAGAAGATGAAGTGTCTTCATAGTCGGCTGAGCGACCAAGCAAGAGAAAGCCAGGAGAGAGAATTAGAGGCTGACCGTACTGCAGAGAGGTGTTAACCATCTCATATCTACTGCACCACCGCACGCGCCACAAAATGGCTACTTGGTTCCTTGTGGCGGCCGATGCCAGGAGGGGGGCCGCTATCTTATCTCTCACCTCTGTAGGTTGCTCTTGAGACTCAACTATTTCTCATATTTATGGAGCACTTTGGTACAACACTTCACTGAGTGGCTTTTACAGACTCATTTTAACACCAAATTAAATCTCTTAAATTGCGCTTTACAGTTGAGTTTAATGTTCTGGTAAATTAGAAAATTATATCTAACTTTCTGTATTTGTCCAGGAGACTACAGTACTGTCCAGAGAGTGATAAGTTAAGTCTAAAAATCTTAAGTCTTTATATATGCATGAACAAAAAGGGAGTCTTTACAATAAAACTTATTATATAAAGTGAACGCACTGTATTAATGATTGTACATAAACAATGATTCAGTCAGTAAAAGTCCCCTTCATAAGCTTGCGTTTAAACACATTAGTTGAGCTCATATCCAGGACAACATCCCCCTCTGCAGGAAAACTTCGCACTATCACCCTCTACAGAAGTGTTTTCATTTAACAGCATGGGCTACGAGCTGCCAGTGATTTAATCATAATACACTAAATAAAAATAGCTAATATGAACCATGCGGGCTAACTACAGGATATAAGTAGAACTGTAAGCAAATGCAAATTATCCATCAATTTTTTTCCACTAATCCGGGGCTAGGTCACAGTGACAGCAGTCTAGGGATTCCCAGACTTCCCTCACCCCAGACACTTCCTCCAGCTCCATTTGTTCCAAGTGCAAATTAACGAGAGCTATATCATTTTGACCACTGAAAATCTGAGCATTCAATTCCTGTCATGTCAGGTTTTCATGTATTGAAACTATTGCCCCTGTCTATTTTCTGGACCAGAATATATTGTGAGCAAATTCTGAAAGGTGGACCAATTTCCATTCCTTTCTTTGCTCTTTCTTTTTGCTACATCCAGCGATTGACCTGACACTTTTGTCTTTGTGTTATGGAAGATTTTGCAGCTTATCCTTTGAATCAACTGATGGTTTAACTCAAGCCTTCCACTCCAAGGTTATTTCTTTGGGATTTCCTCTAAGTTCTTTAAAGAATGACTTGAATTTGGAATACATATACATAAAAACTCAGTCAAATAAACTAACAAAAGTTGGGGGATCAACAGCATCAAAGCATTCCTGGGCTAGCAGGAACCACATGATGAGCCTGGTGTCTTTATGAAAAGAAGCTCAAATGTTTGCCCATTTCTGAGGCAGGCTTTAGTATTTTGGTCAGATTATGTATAGGTCTTTGAAGCCCAGTGAACCCACCTGCTTCAATCCCCCGAGCAGTACTTTCCATTTTCCAGGATGCAGTACAATTGGTCAACAGCACCTATGAGCTGCACCCTCAGGGAGTTCCACTTTATTACTGACTAAAGTCTACTCAAGCTCCATGTAGATGTTCAAAGAGCTACTGCTTCACTGGGAGAGGTAAAAGTGTAACATCTACATTCACTTATAGCTATCGCTTCACACAACTGTTTATTTAATGTGCATAAAATGTTATATATTAGAATGTTCACTTGTTCCACATTGAACTAATTGGGTTAATTTTGAAACTTAGTGAACATGCAGAGTAGATGCACGTACCAGAAAAAGTCCTGGTTTGGATCCAATGTGGAGCAATCCATTTCTGCCTGGACTATGCATGTTCCTCCTGTGTCTTATGTTTCCTCTTCTGATTTCTCCAAGAAAATAAAAAAAGTACTTTATGAAGACCTGTCTAAAATGTCCCTCATGTGTTTGTCCATGTAGTTAATTTGTATAAAATTCACAAATTGCCTTAAGTATTTGTGAATTTTATACTAATTAAAAACAACTTAACCTTTTTGAGATGACAACCATAGTTTAATACCACATTACTGTACAATTAAAGAAAGCCACTGAGCAAATTATGAATAAACTTGAATAAACTTGGAGACTCTTCCTCCTCTCATTGGATCAGTGTCCTGATTAGCCTGCAGTGCACAGAATTAAATGAGTCAAGAAAAAGCCAGTGCATTATGGGGGATGAATGAGATGCTCACTGACCCTGCTCCAATCAAACCACCCGTCCGATCTAATCTCCTGACAGGCTAAATGAGTATGAGGCTTGAGACAGTACATGCCAGGACAACCAGGGCTAGCATGCAACAACTCTGTTTGCCATTACTCACAGTTACACTAGTATACTTTATGGCTAGTCACATGATATTCAATCTAAAAAATACAATGTCAGTTTAATATGTATTGCAGGTATTGGCTAATGATGAGTCTTGCCTAAAAAATAATTTAGAAAACATTTATCTCCAATTCAACTCCAGCCTGAGGACAGGAACATCACTATTATTTTCATTACGGATATTTGTCCATTCAAACTGTTTTCTCAGAAACATGGACTGTCAAATATTACTCTGCACCAGGCCCCAGTTTGCAGTCAATAAAACAATGTGAAACCTCTAAGTCACACTTTAACTGTATACGTTTTCTTTTTCATACTTCTATCAAAACTTCTTTGGCTTTCATTTGTGTAACTCCACACACAGCTGAGACGTCAGCAGAACGGACAGCAGCACCGGAGACTGAGCGCATCCCCTGTCTGCTCACATTAAATGAGAGACTGACGATGTTAATTAGGCAGCGCAAATTTACATCGGCAAATTATGTAAGCAGCTAGAAGAGTAACAAAGCGTGATACCAGTTAAGTCACAGCTTGGCAAGCCCTGCATTGCCACTTCATGCTGATGTGGTCATGGTCAATCAAGCAAGAAAGCCTCAAATGCCAATTAGACATGAGTGGGTAATTGTGGCGGGGGGGCTGGTGGCAACAGGGACTGATACAGGGTCCTGAGGCATTCTGTGGTTCATTCTCTGTGCATCGGCTTCACTGATACAATGAGGCAACCCTACTATGGCATCAAGCTGAGGAACTTTCGCCCAACACAAAGATGCGTTCTACTTTAGAGGGACTTTGTGTTCTCCTTTATTTCTTTTAGGTTGAAGGGCAGGTATTATGTAAAACCAACTTTAAAGACCAGTTAACCATGTTATTATAACTGCGAGTTGTATTTTGATGGATGCCCCTGCGTGTTATAGTAATCCTGATTGCACTTATGTTATAGTTTAATACTAAATACCCATACATGAAAAACATAATATGTATTATTTAAGTCAAATAAGAAGTTCTGAATATTTATTGCCTTTTACCCAGAAGTGAGCGTTACAGGCTTGACAAACTTTTGAGAAAAGTTCATTTGTTGAAGATTTTACATAATCAAAATGTGTCAAAGTTGTTACATTATGAAAAAAAAGGGTTTTAAGATAGGATAGCATACACTGCCTCCAGACAGATTATGCCAACCTAAATCAATAATGTCTTGATATACCTAAAACCTTGTGCTATATATAATCCATTTATAGCAATCAAGATGCAGAACCAGTGGCTGTGGGTCTGTGGGAGGTAAAGTCAAAGGTTGCCTCTTCTTATGTGGCAGCAGAACCTGTGTGCAGCATGCAGACCATCTATCCAGCAGCTCTAGAGTCTAATTGGCTCATATTCCTGTGTTATCTCTACATGTTAATACTCCCATGGTAACAGACCCACACCTAATGGCCACGCAGCAAGATGCATTTTAAAACCACATTACTTCTTATTGAGTTAAGGAGCCCCATCGTTCCAAATAAGACAAATTTAATTGATCTAGTCTATAAAATCTCTGTGCTGCTGTGAAGAACCGGCTTCTTGGCTTTATTTATATATTTATCCACTCTGTTTTTCCCCCCTCTTAAAGCGTACAGCCCTGCATGAGGTACACGGAAATTAGGTTTACTCCGCATCCTACAAAAAGAGGAAGGACACTGTGGAGGAATTGAAAGGGTGCAAAATTAGATCAGTGGACTCGACAATCAATCAAAGAGAAGTGTCAGGGTTTGTAAGTTTGGAAATAGCAGCAGGTAGGAGTCAGACCCATCTACACTATACAATCCTGAGAGGATAAATATAACCTCACTATTCAAAATAGCTGGAGTATAAAAGCAAAACATACAAGATGTTGAAACAAATATATGGTAGATATTTTGAAAGTGCATGTTACTACAAGAAATAAAAAAAACAACTATTAAGTCTGTGTGTATAATGTGTGAGCATTAAAATTATATTTATTTAAATTTTAAATATGTGTCTTATAGTACCACTAGTCCGCAATTACTTAAATCATTTTTACTTTAAATAGATTTTGCCATTTAATGGCATGCAGTTGATATACAAACATTATTGTACAAGAAATCTCAAAGGGGTTCAAATAAATAACTTCCAAAAGTAGTTTTCATTTCAGTAAAAATTAAACCCCTGAAGATTCTTAATTTATGGCAGAGAGCCTTTGAAGCAGACCAGCTGCTTCTGTCAGGGTTTGAAAGTAAAAACTCATGTGGCTAGATTTATAATTTACTGCAGGAACCATGCTGTAAATTAATATTATTATTTGATCTGCTGTTAAAGGAGGACTGAACATTAAAACACTAGACTTAAGCACGCGGAGAGAAAGGTTAAAAAAAAACACCTGATAATACCTGAAGAGTCCTGGGCAATGCTGTGAAAATCCTACCAACAGAGCCTTCTCCATGAAGGATTTGACTCCTCCCAGAAAAGACAAAGGAGCTGTTGTTTGCTGAGGCTGTGTTGCAGCATTAGAACATTTAGACTGAGGTGTGTGTGAGTGAGAAACAGAGGTCAGGACCCTGTCTCCTGTGAAAACATGTGATGATCACTTTGGCCCTGCATAATTTGTAATTTGCCCAGGAGGATATCATTTTAAAAAGCACATAAATTAACTTAATTTAACTTTCAATTATGGTAATACCTACAGTAGATCGTGAGATCAATTTCATTAAGAAATGATTACACTTTTAATATAAGGTGGGGGGTGTGGTCAAACTAAGGTTAATCTCCCAAAAGCAGCTGACTCATCATAAACATGAATCCTTATTATTACAGTAATAAGACATTTAATAATATCTACCAAAAATCTAAGTAGAAATCTCATAATTAGAGTAAATCAGTCTATGATCAATTGAATTTTGTTGTTGACAGTGTAACTGAAAAAATATATACAGTATTGATGATTGAGGTAAGCACAATTTGAAGACCAGAATAACATCTGATTCCTGTACGGTATATTTGTGAGAATGTGTTAAAAAGATTATAATTACAGACTATATAAGGGCTTTTGTCACTTAAACTGCAAAAGTAAAAGCCCAAGTGCAACTATTCCTCTAAGTCTGCTTTACTCTAATCCTTTAACATTTTTGGGAGAGTACCAATTAGGAAAGTGCATATAAAATGTTCTATATTTTACTGTACAATTATATACTAAATATAGTGGGCACAATATCCTTGAAATAACCATTCAAATGCATACACAATATGAATGCTAATGAACTTTAAAAGGGACTGCTGGCAGAAATGGGGACTAGGGCAATTAAAGAATGCCTGGAGCAACTTCACAGAGGACAAAGCACAGAGTCGTTCTAATTAGATTCAGTGGCAGACACCTGGCCTTTCACCTCCTCCTCCGTTTGCCTGTTCCCCCACGAGGTGTCTCCACAAGGGGCATCACACACGGTCATATTCTGTACTTCAATATGAGTCACAAACAACTCACCTCACACAGCGTCTACCATTCACACCACAAACGCTGCCAGCATATGCAATCAGGGCTGCAGTATCAGGTTACGACTGCTACTGCTACTACTGTTACTATTAATACAAAAAAATACATATATTTGGACATGAGGCCATCTTTAAGGTACACCATGTAACTTTTCTGGAGTGGGGGTTGCTATCCCCAATAGAGATGCTGTGATGTTCAAAATGCATTGCCTGCTGCCTTCACAGAGACAATTAAGTTTAATGCCATACAGTGGGACATTCCGAGTGAAGCAATAACATGGAGTAGTATTATTCTGATACAAGAAATGTAAAACTTGATTTCAGTACCAACAAAAAGCTTTATACCCAATAGTGCTTTTGATACCACACTGATTATATGATGATCATTGACAATAGAAAAAAGTAAATTCAGCACAACAGCAGTACTGACTTTAACATTATGTGACTTTATACTAGTTCTGATATTTTCCAGTCTAGTATCAATATTTTTTCAGATGAGATTGTAGTTTTAGTATCTGGGTATCGATATTTTTGACAACCATAGAAACACAAAAAGTTACATGGTGCAGTTTGACCCTAGTGCTCACATTAGGACCATGATCAAACTTCACTTTTGGACTGTATGAGATTGGAAAATGTTGTGATGTCCTATGGTTGTCGATATTATAGCAATATTTTAATATACTTTTTGACTCAATATAAATGTTGTTATAATAAAACTAAAAATTACAAGCTTTAATTTACTAGTGAATCTGTCAAAATAAATATTTAACTGAGACCAAACAAAGACTAAATCAAGGAAAACTGTAGCCTTAATAAGAAAAATCATGAATAAAATCAGCGTTATTTACCATATTCATTTGATAAAAATGTATATTTGTCTGACAAAGAACCTTGACATTATTGAGATATATTATGCATGCTGTGATATCGATTATTTTGTCAGTATTGTGATCCAGATACATTTGTGATTTATTGTGCAGTCCTACTCCACATCACACTAGGTAAAGCTGGACGAGGCAGTGTTTGTGTCCATTACAATGGAGGATAAGTGAGATCTCGTCTTCTTGCTTTGAGTGGGACCTCTTAGAAGTCAAAGAAAGTGAGAAGCAACAGCTGTCAAAGGAAGCTCTCTGATAATGGTGAGGACGTTAATCAAATGAAGACTGGTAATGGAAATGGGTTTTAAACCAATGGCTACATTGGTTCTGAGATAGAGAGGGCCCAGGTTAATGAACCCTGACAGCCTATTCCAGCAGTTCTTCACTTACAACACATTCACCTGCAGCACGTCTTCAGGACACAGCATGGCACGATGCAGAACTTTACACATAACTACTGCCTGTTAGCAAGTTATCCAACAGTAAGTTAAGGCGGCTGTAGGAAGCTGCAGAGAAAAAGCCATGACATTTTTCTTCGGACAAAATGGTGAAATAGAAATAAATTATAATATAGTCAATCTATGGAATTTAATATTAAGGGGTTGGAAATGCTGGACTAATACCAATTTATCTTTTATGTAAGAAATTAAAAATGTAACAGAAACAGTAGTTGAACAAAAGGAACAATGATTAAATCCAAACCAACTTAACTAAATGGAGAGCTTGCATGAATATAAATTATTTCAGAACCAGGTTTTTAACACACTGTTCATTAGTGATTAGTTCAGACCTTAGGCAATCTATTTACAGTTGGGGGTAACTATTTTTAGATAATTAAATATTTGAGCCTGATTTTTAAAATGAGATTCCTAAGGGTTAATTGCATTGGTACTAATAAGTGATAGAATAAGGGCAACCATGTCACTGACTGAAAAGAGATTCACATGTGTACATAAAGCTGTACGCTAAGGCATTTACTGCCATATTTCTTCAAGGAATAGATAGAACTACTATAGAACTATTTCATGATTTATCTTGACAGACCATTTGAAAGTTGTAGAGTAAACTATAAAAGAGGCTACATTCTTTTATAATTAAAATATGTCTCCACATTACTATGGAAAACCATGCCTGCATTTTAGGCTTTTGCTTGGTTCAGGCGTCCACTATGGACAGACCTTACACAGATGTATAGTCCGAACTCAACACATATCAAACAGAGACTGTCGCCATCACAGCACAGTGGAGGGTCTTAGTTGAGTTTGTGGAGAGTTTGTCCCTGTGGCCTCAGACACAGTTAAAAGCAGCCCAGTTTTGCAGAGGACTTGACTCCAGATTCAGCCTTCACAGAAAGGTGCTCGCTCTAATCTGGCCTCATTTTATGCTTCTTTAACCGTGACCAATGTATTTAAATGGCTGTTTCTTTGACAGATGCTCAGTTCAAATTACACCTAACTGGAAATTTGTAGGAGTGATATTAAATATCCTTCAGGCCAGACTGGCTAAAGAGGACACAGGAACATCAAAAGGCCAAACACTTCAAAAACTAAAACTAATGATCCCGGCTCACCTCAGGTAAAAGGAGGTTTCAACCTGGTCCAACTTCCCCCTAGTCAGAGCATATCACTCTTTTTAATGCATGTTTGACGGTTTCACCATCCGTACCACCGCTGCATATAAAATAGTTGGATTGAAGCTAAATAATACAACATTTCTCATGAGATGGTTGAATGCATATGCACATCTTATCTGACCCATCTGGCCTCACTCACCTCAGCATGAACAGGGGCGCACACAACACAAGGGAGTGGGTGTGCTGTGTGTTGTGTCCATACTCACAGCAGAGGAATCCTCTTCAGCAGCTGCTTTGATCCTGCGCCATCCATGCAAATCTGAAGGAAAGACATGGACACAGTCAGACTTCACATAAAAAGTACAGGTCAAAAGCAAAGCACCCTACAAGAGTGCCAAGAATACTTCAGAAACACTCTACTTCTACCACACTCTCTATATACTATAGAACATTTTTGGGAGGGTACAAATTTGACTTACTTTACTTTGAGAAATGACTGTACATGTTTCTGTGTAAGGTGTTTTCCAGTACATAATTCATTGCATCAGTCATAGAAGTAGGTAAAAGTTAATGAAAGGGAATTACCATTAGTAGTAGAATATATATATAATCTCTATATTTCAATATTTCCTTCTCTCATTCAATGTACCAAAGCATAAACATGAACATTAAATATGAAAAAATAACACAGAACAGAGCATTGAATGTAATGGGTTCACCGCATGTGTTTCTGTTTATTTATTAAAAATGGGTCAGTGCACATTAATTAACAGCATGTAAATATGCCAGAGTACTCCACAGAAGTACAGTGTAGCTAAGCATGTCCAAAAGTAAACTTCTCTTGTGAGTGTTAACAGTATCTAGGAGTGGACATATCACCAGAGACGAGCAGTGTACGCTTCTTTTTAAACCTGGCTTAGGCCTTTGTGTCTGTTGCCTCCACTGAAGGCTCTTCATAGATTCAGAAGCTTCTTTCTCATCGTAAATGTTGTTGATTGTGGAAGAGGTCCATGTTTATGCAGAGTCTCTGGTCAGTTGTGGGTCAGCCCTGATTGCCAACAGCTGTTCCTTTTGCTGCTGTAGTTGGCCGCTCTCTCACAGCTGACTTACATGGTTTTGCTCAAACATAACATTTTATAATGTACTATAAAGTTTACAATTCAAGATTAATCATGAAATGAAATGTTTGATGTGCAACATACACCGATATTTTCAATATAACTGAGGAAACCATTTATTTATGCTCTCATCCCTGACATCTACATACATATAAACAGATTTTACAGACTTACTGAGACACACATTTTAATGATTTAATGGACAGAGAAAAAGTGACCAATTCGCAGAGTTATATCGACCACTGAGCCTTTTGTTTGCTTTTGTTTGGAATCTTACTGTCGTAACACTACAAGAAACTATTCCTTCATTTCAGATGCATACTTCTTTCTTTGAAGGGTATTATTCCAACATGTGTGCATATGAAATCTTGGACACTAAAGCTGCTTTACACTGTATTCTTCAAACTCATATACTGCATAAAGAAGTGGACTAAGTGTGACATCACCCATAGCGTTCAGCTGCAGTCAAATTAAGCTAATCGAAGCAGTTATAGGGGCAAATCTGGAGCCGGGTTCTATATTTGGAATACCGTCCATGGTATCAGAGCAAATAAAGAGTTAATCCGGAGTGAGGAGGTTGAAGGTAACACCCCTACACCCCCACACCACTGGTTTAGCAGGGAGTGGGTGCTGACCGACAACTGTCAATCAGCAGGAGCGACCTCATGGAAAGAAGGCGCCTGATTTGTTTGTTATTGATGTTCATATCTTGATTTACAGACACAATATTGAAATAAAATAGTATCATGTAGTGGGTTAATATGAATATTTTAACATGAAAATTATGAGTCTGACAGCAGCAATTGCAGAGAGTAGGGTTTTTCAATGTAAAGTGAATTGGACCCAGTTGATGGAGCTGGATCTACATTCACATCTAAGTTTACACCGCCATGCTTTTTGTAGACAAGAGTATCACTGTCAGTCATCAATATCATTTACACAATGGGCTCTCAGTCTATGTACCATTTGATAGAGGGCAATTTTCAAGCAGAGGATGAAATAATATTGTAATTTCTCCGAAGTGGTGCTGCTGGAAGCTTTTTTTATTTTATTTAATTATTCCACAAAGCTCCTTTTACACTAGACAATCTCTGGCTGTGTCCTACCCCCACTGTGTGAGCTTTGTAATTTAATAAAACTTCATTTAAGAGAGAAGTTGATTAAAAAATTAAGCCCCAGACAGTGATCACCATAGCCCCAACCTTCCTCATTCCACATCCCATATTTCATTTTTGAACACGTTAGGCAGAAATTATCACCGCAGGACAAGTAGATGCTTTCTGAATCACATGACAGTGACAGCCCAGCCCACAGCGGAGCATGACCCACTAAAATCTGAAAATGACACAACTTGAAACAATGTCACTCCATTAGGTCAGTCACTCCAGCCTCCCATTGTTCTGCCTGTCATGCACACATTAATATTTCATTTAGAATTCATACTCTAGATTCCTTCTGACAGCAGGTGACTGTCAAAACTTGCCATGTACATTTGTAAAGGATTTTTTTTTTTTTTTACATTTTGACCATTTTTGACTGAATGATGACACTTGCTGCAATAGTGAACTGAAGTACAGGCTTCAGCATATGCCCTGTGCTTGGTTTGCACCACACAAACTATACTACTCCCTCTTTGAAATATAATATGCCTTAAAGTTTTCCATGTGTGCAGCAGAGTACACACTCTGAAAGAGAAATGTCAAAGTTGTCAATTCTTATCATGGAGTGAAGAGCACAAACGCTATACAGCTGAGCTTAAAGTCAAATATCTGTTCAGTGCTGCAGAAATATAATCCACAAATTATTGCTAAATTATAGCCTGGACCTAATGGCAGGTTTGAACCATAAGTTATTGATCAGAAAAATGAAAACCTGTAGTGTTCAAGGTGAAATGTAGTTGGGCCTCATTACAGCTCTGCCCTTGAGAGGCCCACACCCGAGCGGCTGCAGCAGTGAAGAGGACTCCTTTAATGAACTTGAATTTAATGGGATTTAATGTAGCTGGGGGCAATGGAGCAGCAGAAATATGGTTTTAACAAAGAGCCTGGGACCAAGGGTACAGTCCATTTCCTTTTGTATTTACTTCACATTTGGAACAGTGGGTTTTATCCGACTCAGCCACAAAAGTCATAGTCTGGGATCCCGACTGGTCCTCTCTGTATTTTCTAATACAGAGGAGTCTGGTCTGGTGTCGTCACTAAAATTTCAATACTAAAATTTCAAACTCTATCAATACTAAGGAATGGACTCAATAGTCAATACTGTTTCCGACACCACGATTATAATAATTAAAAAAAACACTATTTAGACAATATGCAATTTTCAACATTACATCTTCGTACTTTGTTACATTCCCATGTGGCCTCTGTGTGATCCCTCAGTTCAGGTATATTCCATTATGGTCTAGTCTATGTGGTCTTACACTCGTTCTGATGCAGCTTGATCATCTTAAAGTAGAGCTGGGCTCATCTTGATTCATTAATCGTGATTCATTATTTTGTTGCGCGCTAACTCAGGTCACGTGTATCTGTCAAAAACATGATCAAAGAGCGCCACCCTGCCTTCTCTCTCTTTCTCTCCCCCTTTTTCCCTCCCTCTCTCTCTCTCTCCCTCTCTCTGCGGTGTCTGCTCACTGTGGACAGGAGGGAGTCCTGATGTACAGAGACGGGTCTGAGCTCTGTCTGAGTATTTAAACTCCAAAAAGAGTCTGTGATAACGGAGAAACAGCCCACTAAAGTCTTCAAATCGAGAGTGACACTAAATACATGATTCAATATGCGGAGCGTATGGAGTATTTCAGGATCTATCAGCGGCAATGTGCGTACTTTACCACAAGCGTCATTTACTTTGAAAACTACGGAGATATTTGTATTTAGTATATTTGGTAAGCAGAAAGCTGATTTGAACCAGGGATGCACCAGGACTAAAGCAGGACTAAAGCAGGACTAAAGCAGGACTAAAGCAGGACTAAAGCAGGACTAAAGCAGGACTAAAGCAGGACTAAAGCAGGACTAAAGCAGGACTAAAGCAGCCTTCTGCAGAAAGGAGCAGACTACTACACAGCACAACAACAGGATTAGACACTTGATTTGAAATATAGTTTCAGTTTCAAAATGTTAAAAACATTCTATATTTGAATGTATACATTACAAAATAACAAAATAGACTAATATTGAGCCTTTTGATATTATACAGATTTAATTTTAAATCATTTGGTCCCAGATACATAGAAAAATCATATCCAAGTCAAAACAGCACAACACTGGGTGAATACTACAGTATATTTAGGCCTAAATAGTCAAAGAGCTATTTAGGAGCCAAAAATGTAACCCTTTTTTAAAAAAATCACAATCACAATTGAAACATGCGATTCATCATAAATAAAAATTGTATTCCCTGCCCAGCTCTATTCTACAGCAATTCAGGAAAGATTCATTTCTGAATGTGACTTTTAGTAGATATTTGCTCAAATGAGTATACATTCAAAATAATCAAACTTGTTTGCCCGTGAAGTCTTTAAATGTAGGAAGGACGATGGTGATTAGTCAGGCCCAATCATGTATAAAGCATCTGCAGCTGAGCTGCTGTCAGTGTTAACACTGAAGGTTCCTGCAGGTTCGCCTGATCTCTTCTTTCTCCTCACAGAGGAGAGTTTTGTCAGACTAAGCTTGCATCATATCAACATGTCAGGCGCTCTGACACGCTCTGCTCCAACATCTGTCTACCTCCAACCTGATTCTACACTTAATTGTGCAATACTTATTGTGACAAACTGGGCCTTTGTTCCTTTTAATATCACCTTTAATTTAATCATAAAACACACCTGTTACTTTAAAGATATTTTATTTGAGTATATTTTGTAAATTCAGCTAATACATTCATCTACTTACCTGAAACTCCACATGGTCCAGACAAAGAGGGGGGCGTGTCCTATGGCGGCCATTTTAAAGTTTTGGGTGTGGCCGTGGGCTGGACCATGTGGAGGGGAGAACTGAGTTATGGTTTTATTTTAAACACTTTTTGAAGTAGAGAGATTTAGGCCCTTATAAGTAAAGCAGTATAGTCTGAGATCCTGTTAAAGTTGTACCTAGCGTACCCGTGAAGTAAATGGTGTTTACCTGTGGGAGGTGCTTCTGGGTTGAGGGGGTATAAAAGCTGGGCAAGTCAGTCTTTCAGAGAGACCATCAGTGCAGCTGGGTATATGTGGGGTTTTTCTTAATTTCTGCTTATGTTGCGCGCAGTTACTTTTTTTAAGTATGTATTATTTTTTCCACGCTTTACCACGGTGATTGAAATACATTTTGATTGGAATTTTTCTGAGTCTGCCTCCTACGTCGACCACGAGCTTCCCCACTCTGACACATTCTGAATCTCATTTGCTCTGTGCTCTGTGGACTTCAGCTGCAGTGGGGTCATCTTCAAGAAGGACTGTGATGCCTGGCCTTTTGTAAACAATATGTGCTCTGGAAGTTCTAAATTATACATTGCTACAGTAATGTTCCAAAAATATCCCCCTAAAAAATAAAATACTTTAAATTTCAAACCTGCTTGTGGAAGCATTGCTCTCTACTTTTTCCTTCACATTTTTCTTCTTCGGGTGGGAAAGCTGGCAGAATACTAATACACAAACAAAAAAGAGAGAAAGAGAAATGGAGTGATTAAAAATGCAATGGCCATGATATAATTCACACTGGTTGTTGTTATCAGAGGCCATTCCTAAAATCGTCCAGGGACAAGAGCTAAATTCATCACTCTGCAGTAAGCAGTCCTCCCTCTGTGTGAATAAACTGAACTGAGCCTCCATTGCCACTTTAAGCAAAACTCTTTAATGTGTGGTGTGTCATATCTTATGATAAAGTTCACTATTCCTTTTATGTCAAAAACCACAGTGCAAACCTTTTGGCACTATGTCAGAAAGTCACAAGTTCTTATATTCTTCATACTAGGACATGATTCAAAACTGGAGGGTCAGACTGAGAAAAAGACAAAGTCAAATACAGACAGAATACAGTCAATTTCAGACTTCAGTGGAAGAAATGTTATCCTAAATCCAAAGTTTACATCTTAATAAATATATTATTATATTATATAGGCCATATTCAATTATTTAAATAATCGTAATACTGATATGCTCACAAAAATCTTTGGGAATTAATATAGTTCACCACAACATCAAGCACTGAAATAGTCATAAAACACAGTAGTATTTGAACATCTGTATTTCCCATTGAATCTTTGCATTTCATTGGTGTCTGTCATCCTTCAAACATGACTAATAGGAAACATTAGGACCAGGTTTGAGTCCAAGTGGTTTTAATTAAATGCTGCTTTACAGAAGTCCTTGAAAAAGAACTTTTAATATTTCTTCATGGCACCCTATGTGCAGCTTTTATAAGGACTTGGACAAAGTACACCAAACACATGGTTTACACACATTTAATACACACTGGTTTTTCAAATCTAATTTTCTCCAGAGACTTTTGCAGATGTGTTACAATGCAGCCTAGCTTTAATCTATGAGCTTTGAAAAAGAAGTCCATGCCAATTTAAGGAATATTGGGTTTCCTGTTTACATTACAAAAGGTAGGAAGATGTACTTCAAACAAATGGAAGCCATATGAAAGACAGATTCCCAGGACAGCCGTGCAAAGCCGTGTTTTATTAATTCTGACAAGAAAAAAGTCCTACCACTTGGGCTACTTTTGAACTCGGTTTAGCAGTAATGCCTTCAACCCACTTAACTTTTTTAATCATAAGAATTTAAATTCATTCAACAACATCCAAGGCTGTGGTGACATCATGACCTGAACGACCAGACCCTCACAAGCCACAAGATATCAGCCCTTTATCATGTAAGACATACATGATAAAGTGCCACAAAGAGCTGTGGGAAGAGCTAAACAGACAAAGTTTTAAAAGTGAAGAAGCTTAGCTAAACGTTTTGATGTGCTGTTTAGTGGGAACTACTGCTAATGATACTAATCACTAATAAAAGTAGGCGTGGCTACAGGTGTTAATCACATTAGATCATGTCGCCACATACACAGCCCAGTAGTTTACCTTTTTATGAAGGAAAAAAGAAAAGCCGCCTTTCAGCTCAGTAGACACGACGAACAAAACACCACCACAGTCTGCAGTCAATGTGCTCATGAGGGAAATATCAGGACAGAGCACAGGGGCCCTGCCACAACGCCCCTGGAGCCTCCGTGCACAGGGCCCCTCCATGCACAGGGACCCTGTCACAACGCCCCCGGAGCCCCCGTGCACAGGGGCCCTCGTGTTAACTGTTTTCTACAAAATTCGATAGGGCTTTGATTCTGTAAGGGTGCTCGGGTAGGCTGTTACTAGTAGCCTATTAATGAATGAAAAATTAAACGAACATTGCTTAATCCTGGTAGAAATTATATGAGCAATATTTATAGATTCTTATTTCTGTTACTATCAACATGTGTAGAAAAAACAACACGCGCCTTTATATTGTTAGAAATGTTATACTCTGTCGCCCCCTAGTGGACAGCAAAATAGGACTTTTGCACCTGCACTAAAACCAGAGTGGCAATGGGCACTTTATGTTACTAATTAAAATATCTTAGCCTACTGTCCATGATTTGCTTTAGTCACAATTTCCATAGGCTATATTACATTTTGATGCCATCTTTCCCATATTCATAATGCCTGGACATATGGGAGTCCTTTCTCACAGTGCAGAGACCTGTGCTTCAGAGCTGGAGGTTTTATGACCTATCCATCAGCTAAATACAGCTTCTGTGTGAGCCACTGCCAGGGGAGGTCTGACCTGGGGCCTCGTGTGACATTCAAGGAAGGAGTGCTTCTCACCCAGGAAATCCCATTATACCAAAGTATGATGGATATCACTACGGTTAAAGCTCATATGTAGTCTGACATATAATATGTTATAATTTGTGAGAAATTGTATGACCATGTTCACCTTTATTCCTGTCATTCACCTTTTTCAAATGTCCCTTTACACAGGGTAGGTAGAGATGCATGTTTTTGTTTAGAGATTACTGATGTGGTGGTGTTGCAGACTGGATTACATTTACAACAATTGTTTGCTGTATTACTGACAAAGGTATGTACAAGAATGACATGACTCTAACTTGCAATGCAATTTCTTCCCAATCAGTGGCTTTGAACTGAGAGCACTCTTGAGCCAACTGAAACTGAGCAAGTCTGTCAGACTCTGAAAAATGTAGTCACTTTAGTGAGTATACACTTTCGGCAATTGTCAGCTGTACCTCATGCTGTGACACATGTCAGGAGCAAAGAGAATATCCTGTGGACTTCCACATACAGAGCGACAGAATGGTGATGGCCAAACAACCGGACATTGTGGTGGTGGATAAACAACAGAGCAAAGCCGTTGTGGTGGACATTGCAGAACCAAGTGATGGGAACATCAGGAAAAAGGAACATGAGAAACTAGAGAAATACCAGGGCTCAAAGAAGAGCTGAGAAGACCTGGAAGGGGAAGGCAATATACATATATAAGATTCATAAATACATCCAGGACAAGGTCCCAACAGATGATGTGCTCAGTGTATGTCTCAGACAGTAGAGTGCAGAGGAAGGGGTGATGGAGGAACCATCATGGGAGGATGAGTTCCTACATGGGATGTACCACCGGAAAATAACTGAAGTGGCTGATATCAAGAAATCCTACCAATGGGTTGACAGAGCTGGTCGGAAGGACGGCACAGAGGCACTCGTCCTGGCTGCATAGGAGCAGGCCTTGAGCACTAGAGCAATAGAGGCCTAGGTGTGCCACACCAGACAAGACCCAAGGTGTAGGCTGTGCAAAGAGGCCCCTGTGACAATCCAGTACATAACTAGGGTGTAAGATGCTGCAGAGAAAGCATACATGGAGTAGCATAATGTACAGAACAGAAAAAAAAACAGAAGCGGAGCATTTTTAATGTTGATGTCGATAATATGTTTATATTTGTGTGTTAATTGGGTGTTTGTTTTTTTCGTATAATGCTCCCAAAAGGCCCACAGCCATATTAGTACTGTGCCATATGTTTAGCTATATTTTTACAAAACAATCTGCCATCATTACGAGCACAGCAGCGTGTGATCAGCACATCTAACTGGTCATATCATTGGGCTCCACAATCAACACCTGCTGCAGCCAAGTTTCTTGTTTACGAGGTTATTTTTTGTTCACAAAGGTGGCATCAGAGTCATTATATGTCCTTGTTGATAAGAGACGCAGTGAGTGATCGTTTCTGTCAAGATGCCTGTCTGCTCTTAACAAACCTGATGGACACACCAAGATGCACACCGCCTCTGATGCTTATGGGGCTTGTTAAATTAGACTCGGAGATGTTTATTTATTCATTAGTAACAAAATAAATTCCCTTTCAACCACAATGCTAATGTCTATCATTTATTTCTTACTCTCCTTTTTATGCTGTATTGGATTTGTTCTGACTTGTGTATGTGTGCTTTGTTTGACAGATGTTGTCAGAGCTCGGTTCATCACTGTCACAGCCTGATGGAAGTACATTTCTGGGTACTACACAAGTACAGGTATGGAGCATCACACTCAAACTAATACAAGGCTATGCACAATGCACAGGGAACAGACACACAAGGAGTACTGAGAGTGGATGACCATGTCAAAAGAATGTGTTCATAAACATTTTGAATTGTTCCCCATTCATTCTAGCAATTCTTGCAGCAACTTACAGCAACAGCAGCACAGTGACTGAGTGACCTGCGCTCATGCTTCACAGCAAGAAGGTTCTGGGTTTGATTCCCGGGACGTCCAGGCCTTTCTGTGAGGAGTTTGCATGTTCTCTCGGTGTCTGAGTGGGTCTCCTCTGGGTACTCCGGTTTCCCCCATCTACCCAAAACATGCACCATATGCCCCCAGGTAAGGTAGCACCCCAAGTTTTTAATGTAATTGGGGCAGTGCATGTTGCTGAACATGAACCACATACATGTAACGATGAGCCTTAATTTGCATGACAAGTCTTCACTCCTACAACGATTTGTCCAGTTGATAGATTTACCTTTGTCGTTTGCTACTATTAAGAGGTGATGTGTCTTGCCCAAGGACGCAACAGCAGTCTTCACTGGTGACATCCTTTTGGTTAGTGGGACATAAAACATATGTGGGATAAAATATATGGTTTAAATATCAAAACAATACCTGGCTTTAGGGCTGTCTTGTGTCTGTCTGCACATCCACATATACAAAGCAGAGCAGCATCTGAGAATATTGCATTGAGGTAAAGGTGTGAAGCAATTCTGTGGTGTTAAGTTATCACCTTGTGTAGGGCAAGATGTGTCATTAGAGAAGCACCACCTCACAATGGAAAAGTCAACTCTGGGGCCATAGTGGGTACAACTTGTTCAAGCATGGAAAAGTAGCATGAATATGGCTGAAAAGGCCAAATCCATGGTGAGATGTTGAAAAGGTTTTTACTTTTGCCGTAGGTTGTTGATTGAGCCTTGGATTGCAAACGTCACGAATGAACTAATATCACAGAGAGTCAGGCATTATATATGGACATGAAAAGAAAATTAGATATCATTACAATGTACCGTTCAAAGTGTTAATGTGTGATGCTTTGGTTGGTTTAATGGCAACAGGAATCTATTATGTTCTCAGACAAAAGGGAACCGTGTCTTTAGAACAAGCTATAAAAGCGTAAAGCGTGGGTAAAAAGGAAAAGCAAGGTCAAAAGATTTTTTTACTGCTGTCTTTGGTTGTATTATTTCGTTCTCAATGTGTAATGGTGTGTTATAATATATTATGAAGATCTGAAATATGAAGAGACATAAGAGAGTACCTACATAATATGCTACAGTGAACAGTTTGGCAATGGTCCCATCTGTGTTCCAGGAGAGAAACCAACAAACTCTGGTCTTAAATTTACTATATTGACCCCTTGTGAGGGAAATTCGCTCTCTACATTTGACCCATCCTTCAACCAATACCACTGAGGCAACCTGTCATGAGCAGTGACCTACTGCCGTACAGAACTCAGGGACCGATCTCCATGATCTTGAGTTATTTTTGGTCAGGATCAGTTTTACCTATAGTGCATGTTTTGCGTTGGGCTTGAGTATATGTTTGTTTACACTGAAGGATCTTGGAGAGATAACCAGGACCTCAAATATTTACTTACTTGACTGGTTTAGTAATGAATCAGAATATCATACTAATGAATTTAATTTTACAGATTGATTTTTATAGATTGATTCCTTGATTTATTGTTGCATTATATAACTTTGCCTTTCGTAACTGTTGTAGAATCCTTCTTCCCCTGGATCGTCATAATAAGGACACCTCCCATTCTATTATTACTGACATTCAGATGTGGATTAGACCCATCAAGGGCCTTTGTTCTTCACTTAGTCCTTCCTTTGTCATCTCATAGCAGCTTTATCAATACACCTGGGCCAGTTTGTCTCTCAACAGGCTTTGTTAGTTAAACCTGGACTATTTAAACATCCTTGTGGAAGACTTGAACAGACAATATACGTCTACAATGTGTTGAGTGTTTGGGTCCTGTACTGATGGTAAATAAACTTCTACCTCAGTCACCCAGAGCCTCATGTCTCTCTTTACAACTGTAGGACATCTTAGGACTTACTTTTCCCTAGCAACAACCAGTTTGAGAGGTTCGCAGTTGCCACTATTTTTTGTGTACTTCTGCTTTGTTCATCTGTAGTGTCTCACCACCTCAAGCTAAAAGAAAATAGCAAACTGGACTTAAGTGTCGTTGGATCTGTTTGACCTCTGCGTGCTGAAGAAGCGTTTACTGCAGCCATGATGCAGGGCCACAGATGATGGCTGTTATTGTCATGCAGGACCATGGCGGTGTTCCTCAGAGCAGGGCACCCTTTTCGTTTGATTAATACTGCACTGATTGGTTGTTGAGAGGACAGCTGATGACTGATTACTGTGACACGCCGCCTTGTTGTCTGACTTTGTCGAGCCATATTGGAATCAGGCTGAGGCCATCATGCTGCTCTTTCTAATAACTCTCTCAAAAGAGGTCATCAACATAGAATGACATCTCCGTATTGAAAATAATTCAGAGCAAGAAGCAGTCTATCATCTGTTCCCACATGTCACACTTATTAAACTATTGACAGCATCAGAATATAAATCAAGATGTATCTTTCAAAGTACCAAGAGGTGTCACCTTTGAAACTTTTTGAATAATTTAACTAGTTTGAAATCTTCAACTCTTGTCAAGAGGCCTTCATTTAAACAAAGCAGATTTTAGGGACTATATTTTTGGGTGTTCCCTATTTTGAATTTAAATAACCTGCATATATGTAACTTGCATCATTTAAAACACTGTTCACTATCTATAGTCTATATTTTCTGAGTGACTTGTTGTGTTGTTGTGTTGTTGTGTTGTTGTGTTGTGTATGTGCCTCATATGATGTGTTCTGCTCTTTGTCTGTCACTGGAGCTCATCATATCGTTGCATTGCCTGTTACTGCATTGATATTTACACCAAGACTAAACATAAATCAACTCTCTTAAGAGTGTAACAGCTTGGCACACTCCTAAATATATTACTTGTATCCATTTTTACATTAACGTATAATTTTAGTAATTTCCAATTTATGTTAACCACAACTAACATTGTGCTCAGTGTGTAACATTTGTGGGGAAAAGTTCCTTTCGTGGACTTTGTACAGCAAGAACTCCCCCTGCTGGTGGAACAGTTAACACAAGGACGCCCCCTGCTGGTGGAACAGGTTAACACAAGGACGCCCCCTGCTGGTGGAACAGGTTAACACAAGGACGCCCCCTGCTGGTGGAACAGGTTAACACAAGGACGCCCCCTGCTGGTGGAACAGGTTAACACAAGGACGCCCCCTGCTGGTGGAACAGGTTAACACAAGGACGCCCCCTGCTGGTGGAACAGGTTAACACAAGGACGCCCCCTGCTGGTGGAACAGGTTAACACAAGGTCGCCCCCTGCTGGTGGAACAGGTTAACACAAGGATGCCCCCTGCTGGTGGAACAGGTTAACACAAGGACGCCTCCTGCTGGTGGAATAGGTTAACACAAGGTTTCTAAAAGTCTATGCATTTATCTACTCTAACTTTATTGTCAGTCTCTCAAACGTGAAAATTCCTGGCACTGAACACATCAGAGGTCTCAAATGAAGCAGTCATGTTGCGTTAAATTACTTCACCTTCAAAATATTCACAAGTTCAAAACTTTGAGTAGGCCCTAAATGTCAAATGATCTTGTATTATTCGATGGTTCTCCCTTAAGAGGCTCTCCCTGTGAGAGATTTGATCAAGTGGAGTGCAACTTAAACCAGGCATTTGTATCTCATACTGGCAAGACATGTCATGCTGACTTGGCAATTTTGGTCAAATTATTCTATAAGAAAGGCATACATATTTAAGGCTTTAATTAAAGTAAACTGACAGGCAGACAAACATCCAAAATAATTTGAAATACCACTCTAAAAAGTTAACAGATTTTCAACTCAACACCACTATTTATACGTATTAGATATTAGATATAGTGTTTGGTGTAATCATGTCTGTGGCCTCTAGATGGCAGAGTTTTCCTACATTTGTAAACCTTATTGATCCCCAGAGTGAGTGGAAATCCATCCCAAGAAATCAATTTAAAGCCGTTTACATTTTGGATTAATATAGACTAAATAAACCTATTAAAATATATATCTTGTCTATAAAATTCACATTTTTGTTAAAACTGCAATCTTCAGTTTTTTTCACAATGGCTGATAAGGCCATTATGAACAAAACACTGGTCCTGATGTGATGAACTTCAACTGTATCAACAAACAAACTCCTGATTAGTGAGTTTGTTTTTTTGCAAAATATCCTAATCACTAAAAGCCTGTTTGGAACGAGAACATGTCCATTATTCCTCCCTCCAAGTTATTGATATCACCTGCACACTGTTAAATGTTTTGTTAATATTTTTTGTTCTCTGGGGTCTATAATCTTAATTACTCATGCAATATGGAATCAAGTCATTCAAATAGAAGCTGATAGCTCTATGACCAGAGGCCTAAAGAATTCTGAATGTAAGCAGTTATATAACATTATATAATCAGTGGGTAAGGAGAACCACTGTGCTGATAAAAAAAAAGTAATGTTAAAGCTTGTACTATAGGAGTGTAGTACTGTTTAAGCTGCATAAAAGCTTTAATATTTACATTTAATCAACATTTAAACACTAATGTGTGCAAATAGAATTTATTTTTCTTTTTTCTTCTAATCTGCATCACTAGTCTTTTGGAGAAAGGATTCATTCTTTAGCAGCACCTTTTTCTCAGAACACATTCAAATCTTTCTTTTTTCAGTTGTCTTTTCCTCTTGCTAAACTATGACTGTTTTTTGCCAATAGCAGAAGAGATAAAAAGATGGATCCTTTGGAAAGAAAAAGACACATAACTGGAAAGTGTGTCTAATAGACATTCCTTCTGTACACAAATACACGCTCTATAAAGCCTCTCCACAACACCATGCAATGACATTTGAGTTTTGGCATTGGATTTTTTCCAAGAAAAATGTATGACACTGAGAGGATGAGTTAAATACAAACAAATCAAAATGTTGCACTTGTTTTAGACCTGATGGGTTTCTTACTCTGTCCAACCTTAATGTACTTTTGTGGTGGAGGGTCCAACCTGATTTTCTACATAGAGATGTTTTTGTATATAAATTACGGTACATGTGTTTTATTGCTTTAAAATACAGTGAAAAGCATGTATTCTATACAGTGAGCAGGGTCGCCTCTCCACAGATCTGGCCTACTTACTCTGGTGACACCATCTCCATGGAGATGAATATGTTTAATGCCTTCGTGCAATTAATCAGAATAGTTAATTAACTGCTGTTATTAAACCCTACAATTACAGATTAAATGGCTTTTTACACTCACTATTTAGTGCTTTGTATGAGAACACAGAGCTGTTTCTGTGAGTGAGGAGCTTTTTCGTCCAAGATACATCTCATACTTTCATTTAATTAGTTTGTTCTCTCAGTTTTAAGTACACTGACGCTGTCTGTGTGACTAATTGTTTGAATAACTGTGATTACAATTATGATCCGAATAATCAGGATTGCTGTTTTTTTCCATAATGGAGCAGCTCTACTTTGCAGCAGCCAGTGTCATCCACAGCAGCAGGGTGAGGGTGAGAATATCATGTCTCATGTCGACTACATATGTTTACTTGTTGTGGCAGCATTTGGCACGCTCGATTTTAGGAACAAACTTCTCTGCAAAATAAGTTTAGTTGAAAACTACATAAAGAGAAGGATAGTTAAAATGTCACAACTTAATATTGCATATGTACACACACAAAAAACAAGATGGAAATCTAAAGAATCAAAGCAAAAATGGCTTGTGCTTTAATTTGTGTTTGTGAAAATGATCAATGCTGAAACTATAGTTACAGATGGTAACTATGGTAACTATTATTAGTTCATATCCGAAGCAATACACTGATTAAACATTTATGTTAGTAGTAATATTAACATTTAATTACTAATCTATTCATCTCTGCCTTGTTTTAAAAGATCAGTCCACAGTCCAGGAGGGTGTAGCTTTCAGGTATCCTATATCTTTACTCAATGCTCCAAAGTCATCCATCACCCTTGGCCCAAAAGAAAAGAGTAGTAAAAGCTCTAAATACTAAACTAATAAAGAGCACATATTCCTATGCACACATTATGAGACTTATTACATGGGATGGTTTCATACTCTGTCACTGAATCTCTATTAGTCTTTATTACACAAATATTTCTATTGATCATCCACGACATATTAGGCATAAAGCAAACATTTCACTTCCTGTCTTGTGGGGCCTGTGTGGTTCATCACTCCCCTCTAGACTCCCCTCTCAGGTACAGCAGATAGACAGCACTCCTCTTGTGAGTGTTACACGATTTATGACTGGAAAGAGTCAGACCCAAATATAACTCCCCAAAAGTTCCACTCTCTGAATTTTAATCAGAAGTCCATTAGGTGCATAGTAAACAGCCTGCCAGCTCCTAGCCCACTGGAAAATGTCTATTGAAGACTATCGGATAAGATCAGATATGTCACTGTATTCTTTGAGGCAAAAGATGTTTCTAATCTTAGTCCTATGTTGTTTGCAGTATGGAGAACTGACTAAGAACAAAAGGAATGCATGCATGAAGAGCTAATGGAAACTTAATAGCACTTATCTGTCCAATAAACTGCATGGCACTTTGAAGATGGAGACAGGAGATGTGTTTGTTAAGACGTGGGTTAGGTGACTAAAGTCACTCTGGATAAACATGCACCACTATGATTTGGGAGGGAGGCTTCTAACTAGATCTATATACAGTATTTTATGAGCAGAGTCTTGTCTCTCAATTAGATGTGTAAGATTTCACAAGATATTCAGCTGGTCTAGATGACAGACAAATGCGTTCACTTTGAAAGGTAGTTTTCTTTTTGATCAGTGAAGACCTGCTTTTGTCAGTGTTGAGCTTGTGTTGAGTGCTATATGTGTTTATGGTGACTATGTCAAATGCAAGAAAGATATGAATTATCCTTAAGTAAAATTACTCACAAGCCTCAAAAGATGATCGCTACTTACTTTGAGTCTAAGGGCACTTAACCATAGAAAATTATATAAAAAAGATAAATGAATACTCTTCCTAACAAGCATGCAAACCCCATCCTTTCAGTTAGAGCATAAATCCACCCCATGTTTAAAGAGCTGAGGTGAGACCAGAATACTTTATTTTGAGTGAAACTGTGGGTAGCTCAAACGCAGTGGGAAATCTATGCTAGGACAGCTGTGTTTGCTGGACGAGGCACAGTTGTGTTGAGTCTCCTCTCTGTTTATGTTCTGACCAGCTCTGATCTTGAGGTGAGACATTAGAATGAGGAGAATGGAGAAACTAGGGCAGGAGTTTGCAGACAGAGCTGTGGTCATGAGCAGCAGACTGGAAAGAGCAGAGGTTAGATGGTTCTTAGGAGACCTGTGTGCAAGTTATATATTTTTTAAAGAACCGTGTTGCCAAATTCTAAAGGACACAGCCAGGTCAGAGCATCTCCCGTGTGGGATGCTCCTGGAAAGAAAGCGGTCAGTGTTAATCATATTTGGTATGTGCACTTGCTTAAGACCACTGGATGATGTAAGCTACTACTGCCTTGAGGTGAACAGAATCAAATCTGCCTATCAGGTCCTCTAACCACCATTTACATACCACATTACACAGGCAAGATATGTGAAGTGTAAGGACACCACAACAGTAGGGCCCTAGAGCCACTGCTGCATATGGTCTCCGTTCCATTACTAACTAGACCCAACCCTGCTTAGCTTCCAAAATCTGATGATAGAGCCACATAAATGTGTCAATATGTGTCTTCAAATGTATATCAGACCAATTTTGAAGTAAAAAAATGCAACACTTTATGCTCTTCTTTAAAAGATTACAATATAAGTTTGTTCCATTTTAAGTTTATTAGCTCTTTTTGACATATCTTTGATTTGGGTATACACAGTATAAGTATAACCACTATTCAAATTATATTGATAATTTAATGTATTGTCCCCTGCAAAAGAAACAAAACACACAAAAAAATCTTCAAACATGTAAACAATAACACATCCAGTGAATTTATGCCACCATGTATAATGATCCAGACTGCTCCTGTTGTGTTCCTTGTCAGATATGACAGAGAGGGTATTCAAATACTGTGGTCAGGAATGCTGTACAACTGGAAAACAGACATTGAGGCAGATGAGGAGAGGAAACTTTTGTAACACATAACCACACAAAAACAAAAAATGAAGTTTAAATCTGTCAACTGGTCATATCGTGGTAGGAGTGAAGACGTTTCACTGCTCATCCAAGCCGCTTCTTCAGTTCTGGTCAGATTTCTGGTGGACACTGCCTTATATCAATCTGAAAGGAGGGGCTAACTATACTTAAACTGTAAACAGCTATTGTCTCCAGTTTCAGCTGCAACCTCCCTATTCAACCTTTAATGACCCTGCTATTGTTTTCTTTGTTTGGGTCTGAGGATGGCCTTATAGATGGGAGATAGATGATGTCTAAGGCCCCCATTCATGTTTAAGGAAGGAGTAAGGAAGGATTCTAACAAAAATAGCTTCTTTAACGCCCCTCTCAAACCATTTATTTTCTTAGGCTCAGATCTGAACCTCACTATATTTAAAGGAGTGGTTAGTATCTTTGAGATGGAAATGTACGGCCGACTGGGGTCCAGAGGAGCTTTTGCGTCAGTGTTGGTACTTTCTCTTATGAAGTGGCTATTTAGTTTCTCCAGTGTAACGCTCACTGCATTCTTCACTTCGCTGAATGGAGCAGACCACATTACTTTGTTTATGGCTCGGGGTTTTGTCCTTTGGGTGGACCAGTGTTTGTCTTAAAGTGTTTGTAGGTTTGAAAAAGAATCTCGTGCTGTCTGAAAATTCTCTGAAGTCTGGACTGAGGGTTTGCACAGACAACCACATAAAAACAAGAAATTAATATTAGAACATGAATAAAATATTATGTTTTAAAAGAGAGACACTAAATTGTAATACAAAAACACACAGAATTTGGAAAGCAGTTTCTCGTTATTGTATTTTGTCACCTTTTGTGCAACTGCAATATGGTTCCGTAAGATTTGCACAACGACATCATGCTCAAAGTACTGATTGTCGTTTTACTCGAGTCAAATGGCAGTGGCAGCAGAGAGAATATGAAAAGAAGTAAAAACTATTGAAATCCTTAACATAAAGAACAGTACGTATGAGCTATTGGACAATTAATACATCCATTTGACATGTGCCTATACGATCAGGAATAAGAATGAAATGTCACCAAACATGATATCATTAAATAGTACATTAATGGTATATGAACATTTTAGTGATATAAGTGCTCTATGTAACGTAGATTCAAACAGAATTATTTGTAATTTGGATAGAATGAACCTTGTCAATCTGTCAACAAAGTCAGAAAATTACAGTTCTCTTTGGCTCCTGCGCTCAGACAAATGTCACTGTGGGGATGTGATCTGACAGCCCACCTGCTCACTGCATGAACGGGCCAAGTCGAGATAGCAACTGATAATACTTGGACTATCAACAAGGAAAATACTTGAGAACTTCAACAATGAGTTGTGTTGCTGTAACTATGTCGTTTCAGAATATAGGCTACCAAAGTGAAACACATTAAACACATATAAAAATAACCATACATTTTCTGCCAGTTAATGACTAGTTAAATGATGTTGCACAAGTTACTTTTGCTAAAGGGACTGACGTAAATTCAGACAACAAAATGGCAAGTCATAGTGATAGTAAATCCACTATTTCGAGGAACAGTTACATAATCTTTTCTTCAGAGACTCATTCGATGTTTGAAGCTTTGATGGATGGCACTGTTGTGGATCACATCAGTGACAACACAAACTACACAAGCTGCCAGCTCATCAGTTGAGTTAACCTCAATGTTCCCCTGGAAAAGACTTCCAGCACAGCAATGGAAAGAAGAGGCTTAAGTCATAGAAGTGCATTAAAGAGCTGTAGTGAGGAGGACAGATGATGTATATGACAGTGGACAGCAGTCATATGTAACTTAAACACAGAGAATAACATTCCACCACAAATGTCAATTCATTACATCTTACATAATCTTATCTGAGTATTTGAAACCAGATGTGGGAGCTTCCAACTTTTGAATGTTTTTCATTTAATTCTATTAAGATTCTCTAATTGTTCACCATACTACCAGAGATAGTGGGGATAGTGGTTCTTAGAGTTTATTTTGTTTTTATCATTTATACAATTATTTCACCCAACATAAAAATACTTATATAATTATATAATAGTTTGAAATAAGCACTTTCTCAGCTGTAAAAATTACATGATCAATTTGATTATATCAATAGTATTCAGGCTGATATGGCCAGGTCTAATTGTTACTTTACAATTTAAAATAAAATACTGATTTTCTCAAATAAGCTTGACTTAAATGATTATGTATTGACATTATAGAAAAATCAAATGAATCCTAAATAACGTTGGTCAGATGAACCCTATAGGATTTGTAAGTGCGTCATGTTACTCCTGACACGTGGTATCAGCAGTAACATGGTGTTTGTGCTGGAACAGACACCAAAGAGACACTGGAGAACAGCAGTGGTTTGTCCGACGTCAACATTCAAACACCTCTCCCAAACACAATTTAATGGTTTTTGGAGAGGCAAAACCAAATAGTCTGCTGTTTTCATCACACTCAGTCTAGATCTACAGTTTATCTGACCTCAAATATAACCATCTAAAGGTTTCCCTCCTTAAAATAACATTAAAATTTTAACTATAGTGCAAGAAGCTATTTTGGTTCATGTTTTACACTATGAAAACCATGAAAACATGCAGAATGACTTTTAAAGTTTGGGGGGGGGGGCGGGATGAGACGCCCCAATTAAAGGCTCAACCCAGTACCATCTTGGTGTGGCTGTGGTAAAGGCCACTATTACAGTGCCATCATAACATACACCAAGAGAGCCATTAATTCTATATGTTATGTTTACAGCACTGGGTCACACCACAACATCTGGGAAATGCACAACTTATACATAGAGAAAACATACTGCCCTCACCCCAAACTTAAAAGACACGACATATGACAAAATCTCTGATGACAGGCATGGGAACAAGTGCTCTTTACTACAACAAACTCAGCCCATGCTGGGTTTTGGACACATCTGATTTTGTTTGGATTGGCACAAGGAGACAGTGCCTACGCCATACAGATATTCTTCTGACATCAGTAACATGGGAAAGTGGCTCTGTACCCTTTTCTCAGGCATAAGATCCATTTGTCCCCACAGAGTAATCACAGTTAGCTGGTGAACAGTTTCACAATGGAATAGACCTAGTAGATGGTCTTTCAAATTCATTGTAAATTAAAATGCTTAGCATGCTGGATCTTGCAGAGGGACCCGCTCAAAGAACAAATAAGAATAAACGCAAAATTGTGGAGTAAACACAAAATAAACACTATATTTTAATACCTTATTTGGTACCACTTTATAATAACGACATAATTAATCTTAATAAACCATGATGAAATACCTAATTCATAATGAGCAAATGGTTTAGTAAGAATGATTAAGGCTTAGTAACAACTTAATTAAGGCTTAGAATTAGTAGTTATAGGGTTACGGTATTGATTAAGTAGTTACTAAGGCTGAATCATTTGAGTCATACTTTGTTAAATCTATTTAAAATGTAGTTATTATAAAGTGTTACACAGAATGGTATTTGTATTTTAAAAAGGTGATAGAAGTGATAATAAAGTAAATTCACTTATTCATTTATATCCAGTACAAAGTACAGTATTGTATTTGTATTCACACAGAGGTGCAGACTGTAACTACACAGTAGAATGACATGTTTTTGAACTGGCCTTTTTGTGAACCGTATACACCAAACTATGAGCCCTGTCACACGCCACATGGAGGACTCATCACATCTGCTCTACACTGTTAACTGCACTAGGACAGAGGGTTAGCTGCTGCGGGTCATCTGTTTCTGTCAATGAGGTGCTAAACTACAGAATAATTAACAAATGTGATTTATATAATTAGAAGAATTACTGCCAAAAATACCTGGGATTATCTTAAAACGCTCACTAATAAGACACCTAATAGTGGATGTATTTATTATCATCAGTTGGCACCCCTCAAGTCCCATGTCTCTGTGCATCTGTGGAGGTAAATGTTTTGGTCATAGCTGTATGGACTAACTGGACAAACCATGTGACCATACAAGGCCAAAGAAGGGACAGTCACTGAAAAGACCTCAATAAAAAACCTTTGTCTCTGCTAACGATCATATTTTAAAGAAAAAAAAAAAGGTTATTGTTTGCTTCCTATTAAAGCCTCAGATCTCCAGACAGATACAGCTGATGTAGCCCATTACATTCAGATGTCTAACAAGAGCAAACAGGAAGAAACACTGAGCTGTTATTGTCCAGTGTCGGCCTGGTGTCTGATGCTGCAAAATAAAAGTGGGTTGTGAGTGTGCTCTTTGTTTTCTTGTCTAATATGATTATCCTAACAGTCTCTGAAAGGCTTTGAACTACAGTCTTTCATGTACTTAATTATTAAAACTGCATAGCATACATTGATTAGCAACTTCTAGTGGCTGTTCATAACTGCTCTGCTAAGGCACAGATTATATTTCTGGTCATTTAAAAAAAAACAAAAAAAAAACATAAACTGTAAAAATGTTTTTACATACATTTTTTTTCTTTTAAAAAGACAGACCTCAAGATGGCTCTGCTCAATTATAATGTGTATCAAATCATTCTTAAATATAGGTTCCAAATTACAACGGATTGAGATTTGAGCCCCATGCTGCAGACAGTGCACACGTGTGCACGGTGCAGTCTTGTGTTTGATCAGTAGGCTGTGAATCTTTAGGCGCCCTCTTCCCAGAATGGATGTGCGTCAGTGGAAGGATAGGAATACGCGGTGACTGTCCACACTGAGGGATCCTATCTTTGCAGACTAATTCCTGGAGCCTATGGGTGAACTCAAGCGGCAAACCTTGTCAGATCACTTTAGTCTTCAGTGAATGACTGCATCGTACCACACATTCAGACCCATCCCTCTCCCAATCAGCTCTATGTGTTTCTGGGCACTTTTTCTTCTAAATAAAGTCAGTCAGGTGGCATCCTGCTGGATTCTCTTGGAAAAGCTGGATGATGTGTCTGCTCTGGGTAGAGGGAAATCGGGGCATAGCACTTATCTGCTTAGCCTGTTGACGGCTGTGATCCCAGACTATAAGCAGAAGCTGAAGTGATAGATGTGCTGGGTACAGGCAGACGGTGAGTCGTGAAGAAAGTATTTTAGTCTACAAATATTATATGAGGTGAGACAAATATTATCTTAGTTTAACACACAAATAGGGAGAAGACAAACTTTATTTGTATTCCACAAAAACTGTCAGACATTTTGAGTTTGTAGACTGCAAAACAATATCTCCACTTTGACAACTAGAATAGCTTTTAACTAAATTGTTTTTACAGTTTGTAAGGACTGTGTCTACAGGGTGAACACTAAGTATATTCAGAAGAAGAAGAATTCTTATGAAGGTGCCATTTAATATGGCATAGCTTCAGCACATAATCTTTGGAGGGCATTTGGCATTATGAGAAATGAGGTTCATAAGTCGGTATAAAAAGAAGAGCAAAGAAATATTTGTAAAAAGAGACATGAGGTTGGACTAAGGGACTGATGAATTTAAAGGGTGAAGATGAGTTCAACTTTTTGCCTTCACTGACAACGGTAAAACACCACAGCTGCCTGAAGAGGACAGGGCCCATCACAAGAGCTTAACTGAAACTCTACATCTGCCTTGAATATACGTCACAGCCATCAGAGCTGTTGGAGCGAACAATAATACATGGGATGGTTTTCTTTTCTCAGAAACAAACAATTGAGATGGTTATGTAATAACTACTCATGTATTGTGGCATTGCAGCTGTTCATTAGTGTGGGGATACAATGTTATTCTGGTTATCAGGTTTGAGCCAAGCTTTTACATACTGTTTATAGTAAATGTGTTTTGGCTGACAATGGACCTCGGCCTTGGAGAGAAATGTTTTAGTGTACTTCCATCCATGAGTGGGCTCAGAGAAAGAATGGACAGTCATGCAATAGTCCAATAAAAATACTACATGCCTGGGTGGGCTACAGCTACATTTCATTCATAATACCCAATATGCAGATTGAAGAAGGCATCACATCTGATCGCACAGATTGTACATTAAAAGAGACGTATAGACCAATTGTAAGATTTATTGTGTAATTGTGCAAAACATACAAACACAGCCATAAAAACTCAGGACAAATAATACCCCATTTTTATAAAGAATAACTTTGAAAAAATTAGTCTATTTACAGTTTCCAGAACTTTTACAAAACGTTTTCCATTTCAAGACCCATTGTTTAGCATTAGCTCAAGGATTGAGGTAGGATGACAAGAATAACACACAACTTAATGACACGTGGCATGTCTAGTAATAGGTTAAAAAAGTAAATAATATTTTTTGTTCATTTGTACCTGGTGTAGACATTTTGTAATCATTCCTATACTTCCATATACTTAAAGGTGCTGACAATCTTAAAGAATTGATTTCCACCAATGATGCAGAGGAAAAGTAAAACATAATTAAGTGCAAAACTGTCAAGATAAAAAAAATATATAATAAAACCAAAAACAGAAACGTTACGCCCCAACAGTTATGTATCAAGAGTGATCTGTCACTGTCTCCCATGTACATCTGCACAAATCTAACACAAATTATTATCTAACAGCAGCCTGCTGCCTTCTTACTCCTTCTATAAAGGCACTGAAACTTTAATTTTTAACTTTTAACTTCTAATTTATAAATACTTGCTTATAAAAATTGGAATAGTGAATGAGTTTGGGAGCGCTCAAAAAATAGCATCATATTCAGACAATAATTACAAAAGTGTCTAAAATAATACAATATTACAATGTTTGTACACATTGATTAAATACAGTGTAACTGGTATACATTCCTAAAACAATGTACATTTGATCCTCATTCATGTAAACATATTCTGAAAACAAATGGAGAGTCTCTCAACATTATCAGTCAAAACATTCTGCATTCACAATTATCTCTATGCGAGAAATGTAGCTTTTGTAGGTGTCCAAACTCTATGGGCCTCTTCTAAAAATGCATGGACTTGAATGGCCCTGTAGGAGGGCACTGACAGAGGAGCTCCTGAGGTGAGGAGGGAGACTCACTGCCTCACAGTGAAGACACGGAAGGACCCTCCCTCTGTGGTACTTTTGCTGCAAAAAACACATAAACATTACTCCACTCAAACAGGTTGCACCTGTGCACTGTGCACAGAATAATTAGGAAAATACACATATACAATCACTCATTAATGTGTTGTTAATAAGCTTTGGAAACAGCTGATTTACAGATGACTTAGTAATTCGACAATTAAAAGGCCTTGAACATTTGCCATAGTCAATATCGGTGAGAGCCAGTGCACTTGTATCAGCTCACACATAATAGTCCTACTGAAAAGCTCTAAGTGGGTGACAGTAGTTCCATTACTGAGCAATTGGATAGGTCATGATTACTTCCCCAGCAACAGGGGCCAGGCAGTTTGGCCTGGGGTTGCCATAGGCATGACTAAGTACGTTTTTACTATCTGAGTGGTCTGAGTTCAACCTTCTCAGGGTAGTATAGGTTTTCACTGTTTTGCATTATCAGCACTTTGCATTTACAGTTAAAGTGTCAGGTTAAAGAAAGCAATGATGTGTGGCCCATCCACACATCCTACATCAACAGACAATTATATTGCATACATATAGTTTATTCTATGACACAATTTAATATTTAAATACAACACCTCACACTTGAACTCTGTATGTTTTCTATTTAAATTGTATAATAAACAGAAGCATAGCTTCATGTGTGGTTCCCTCTACACTGTATAACGGAGGCTGAAGCAGGCCTCCTGTCCACTTTATATTAGCCTTTAAAAGCTAATATAAAGGCCTTTAATCAGCCGACACACAAAGCTGTGTGCGTGAGTGCCAGAGCACACAGGTGTTCTCTATTATCATGTCTGATTACACTGGCATCTCTCTGCAGCTCGAGCTGGGGCCAGGCATGCTCTTTATCAGCGCTGACATATTTAAACCACCAGAACCATATTTCACCAACCGTCTGTACGAAAACAAGGCTCATTGTCAACTGTATATTAATATGTGTAGCTCGTTTCAACATGCTGCAGACCATACATACCAGAAGATAAGCAGATCTCTGGCCTTGTACAAACAAATGAAACCTGTGAGGATAATTCCTTATTTTCTATTACTAGATTGCACTATTTTTACATATGCTCAAGAGTTACGTTTCAAAACAGCCAAGTAACTGATTGGATGTTGACAGAAGCATACCATGTACAGATACGAAAGGCTGTGGTGCAAATGTCCTCATATGGAAAAGATAATGAAGTCTAAGTGGTACCTTTCAGACTGGATGCCGTTCTTCAGGATGCCAGTAAAGCTCTTTCTCTTGTCCAGTGGCAGGACATCCACCAAACCTCCATCAGGCCTGATCACTCCTGCGTGGATGGCTGCCTTACAAATACTTGAGTGCTGTTAAAACAAAGAGGAGGCACTTGAGATATCTCTATCAAACATGGAATAAATCACAGTTTATAGTAGTAAGCGTGTGTCCATTCCACACACCCTTTTACACAGACAGTTGTTCCATAGTTTGAGCCAACAGTCTGTCTTCACGCACAGACCATAATGTCTTATCGAAAGCCTGGATGCACTTGAGTCACTCATTTTTCACACAAACACACATCACACTGTCTATTTCTGCTCCAACAAAATCTAAGCAGACAGAATATGCACATGCAGAGTAAAGAAACACGCTAGACTAAAGATTAGATTGGCTTTCTGTCAAAGTTTTTAGTAGAGCATTTCAGGAAAGAGGTCACTTTACAATGTGACTATGCAAAAGAGTTTTTAAGGAAATATTCATTGTGGGTTTTATACACTAAATAAGAAAAAATAATAATACAATACAATTTGCAAAACAAAATTGCCAAACATCCTTCTGTGGTCCCCCTGAGAGATGATAACATTTGCTCAGAGCCTAACTCCAAACTAAAGGAAATACATTCCTTGCTGTCCCCTGACTTACTTTATTATGACTTCCATTCTCATGGATCAAATTCATAACTCTGTGGCTTTCCATAACTATCAGGAGAGTGCCTGCAAAGTTAAATGAATGTAGTAGCACAACACTCACTTCAAAACATTACTTACTTCTGCATAAATGCTGTTTCCAATCACAGGTGACCAGTAAGAAGGCTGGTTCTTGCAGTCAGCTGGACAGGAAATTCTGAAGAGGAAATGTGTTGTGCATAATAAGTTAATATATATGACAAAGATCAATAGAGAAAACATATTTAAGAGCCCACCTTGGACAATGTGAGTTTGGCTTTTTGTAAGGACAGATTTCAGCCACTGTTGTATAACAGTCCACAGAAATTTCTGAAAGAGCAAATCCAACAAATCAATGAAAAACTCACACCATATACCATATTTATATGATTATATGTTATATTGTGTCACCTTGTACTTTGGACATTACAAAAGCATTTCCAGGTTTATATTTACTGTAAAATATTCAGAAAAAATGTTAAAAACATTTGATGAATGTGTAAATCTTGTAAGACATAGCCTACCTGAAAGACTCTACACCATGTTTTGTGGATTTTACAAAAAAAGGAAATTTCTCCATTCTTGTGACGTCAATTATGCCTCCATTGTTGTCAATGACGCCAAAATGAATAGCCGCTCTGCAGATGCTTGATTGCTAAGACATTGAAATGTCAGACATTATTTAAAGCCTTAACGGTTGTAGGTGGATAGTGCCCATCAGACTCACCACATCGTAAAATAGAGTGCCATAAACCTTCCCCTTTTTATTGAGGCAGTTAGCAGGGCATTTGAAACTGCAAAGAAAAATAATGTCTTCAGTTAACTGCTATAACCAGCTATAAATATTTGGACTCAGCATCAAGATAGACACCCCACCGATTACAGGTAACTCCTCTGCACTTGTCTCTCAGTCTAGTCTCACATTTGATATTATGTGCTGTAAGACAAACAAACAAATAATGAGAGGCATTGCATTGTGAGGACTGCAGGTAGTGTTGCGCTTGCACAGTTATACCCAAAAAGTTGCTGTCAGGAGTGGTAGATGCTGGTGTCCTGGGAGTACTGTTCTTGGGAGAGGAGGGCTTGGACACTGGTTTCCTTGCTTGAGGTTTGGGTTTTACAGTTGGTTTAGGTGTCGTGCGAGGAGGCAGAGGAACCTGAGGCTTCTCTACTTCATTCATATCTTCTGTTTCGGAAATCTGTGAATCTTACATGGCAACACAAAGACTGGTGTTAACTGTGTGGAAATGTTAACATGTATGAGTCATAAGAACCATGTGTATTTGCTCACCTTTGTAGCACAGGTTGTTCCGACATCCCCCTCCGTAGCTAGGGGGACACTGAGAGCAGGGGCGCCCGTGCTTGTAGGGTGCCTCTCCGATCCAGTTACCTCTATGGGAGTGAAACAATGGACAGTTTGACTTGGTGGAAATGAATCATGAGTCAGGCATCGCTAGCCTCAAGGACTTGTAATTACTTGAGTGCGCTTTTGCCCAGGGTCAGTGGTTGTAATGGCCATTAGCCCCACAAACGAACAAAAGTAGTCATTGTTGTCTCTTTGTAACATTGACTTATGTAAATATTTTCTTGCCTCATGGTTTATAATTATATTTCTATTCTGACTTTGTGAGGAATTTTAATGGCTCCAGTATATTTAACACATGTCACCACTGATTTGTAGACCACATACATAAAGCTCATACCATTTCCAAAAAAGAACAATGTATAGAATTGTCCTATTGATTTGTACAAAATGTAAAATCTTACTTTGGGGAATAGTTGCACACAAGATAAACAGCGTTCTTCCAGATTTCTCCCCACACATTCATTTGTGGACACACGTGAACGGCACAGCCCACACGACTTGTAGTTGCCCAAACCAACTATAAAAACAAATATAAAAGTAAATGTGAAAATAGCAGATATTCATTTATGTGTTTATGTATGACTCGGAGTCTTAACTTTCCAAATAATCCCAGCTAAGTACAGAGCAGTGGGTGGGGATGTGGGGTAGGTGAAATAAGGAATTTTCTGAGCACTCAAGCTCTTTTTACAAAATTCTTTATTTTTGAAGTGTCACTTTCAGGGGAGTCGTAAACCCAGACTGTGTGAGTATCAGGGGATACCTATATAGAGAACATGCAAACTCTACACAGAAAGGCCCCACACTGCCCGGTAGTCGAACCCAGGACACAGAACAATGCAGGATTACTCAAAAATACCTGAATAAATCAAAATACAACTCTGACAGTGATGAATGAATATCGTTATGAAGTAATTTAGCATATTATGTCTCCTTTTAAATAAAAATACGACACCACTTATTTCAGTTCTTGTCTGTTTCTATCCAGACTTAGAACTGCAGGCTCCCTTCCCAAGAATGTGCATCTTTTTCCTGGTAATGTTAGAGGCCTCTGGAAGTAGTGAGTCAGCAGACTGGCAGATGGGTGCTGTCACTGTGTGCAGCTAAACCTATGCTCTACTCAGATATCTGATTGTCAATGCCATTATGACAATGTTGCAAATCACAGAGTATTTAGATATGGGGAAACAGGAAGACGATGCTTATTTCTGACAGAGAAACGTCTCGCAGCATCTTCAAAAAGAATCCAGGTCAGCAGCGTGAGTGGTGGTGCGTCTGGAAATTACTGCCAGATGGCCATGATCAGATTACAGTTGAAGGCAAAAAGAGGAGACTGAATGTTTATATAAATCCATCCAAGTTTTGAAAAGGAAGGCAATTGTTCTTTCTCTCTTGTTACAAAAACTTTAACAGTTTTTTTCTTTGATCCTATATTTTATTATGTTTTACTTCCCCATTTACGTGACCTAGTGAAATTTCATGCAGCAACAAAGTGGAACAAAGTATTTTCACATAATGTTCATACAAAGGGAGCATGTATTGATCAACAGCACAATGAGGATACAGTACAGCCTAACCCAGAAATGAAGGAAGTACTTTCACAAGTCAAAAGGCAAGCTACTAAAACCTATTACCACTGATAATACAACCAACATCTGTAATAATTCCCAGATTATCTGTTTTGAATAAACAATAATAGAGTAATAGAATAAATCACATAATCCCCTGTGCCACATAAGGCAGGTGATTATGTGACACTTTGTTTATATATGAACGTGTCAAAATATAACCATGAGGTCGGAGTGGTTGAGGTCAGCTTTGGCATGTCTTACCTGAGTGTAATGGGTGCACATGGGCCCAGAGCAGCGGTCTGGACACCAAGGGTTGCACTCGTGAGGGTAGGGATAGGTGTAGTCTTTCACCTCGTCATACCAGGCCTGGACATGGAAGGCAGGAGATCGATATCTGTTGACATACACCGACAAACCCAAAGTTTTTGTCAGTGATCTTGGATGTTATAGAGTACAAACTGTTCTGACCTAATTTAGATAACACACTCACATTAGTAAATCAAATAAAAAAAGGCTCTGATGAATGTAAACATGGCGCTACAGTCTTAGAGATCGACTCGAGCCATTCTTATAAACATGTCTTTTTACGGTGCTGAACAGAGCTGAGCAACTGTGGGGGCACAAGGGGAGTGGGAAAAAATGTCTTTGCATCAAGGTTGTTGGCAGAAGACTAAAAGAGAAGGGTAGCTAAGGAGAAACCAAACAGGGAGACACTTAAAAGAGTGACTCACAAACAAGAAGAAGAATAAGCAGAAAATATAATAATGCCTTTTCCTGCTTTTTTAAATGCAGCCTTTGGGACACTTTGACACGCTAGGCAAGTTGAGTTATTTGATACGATGAATTCATTAGCTTTTCATTTCACATGTAAATAATATTCTTTATATCAGTCTAGTCTAAAATGCCTGTGTAAACATTATTTCAGGATAAAGTAAACTAAAGTCATCACATAAAAATACATAGTACCTGCAGACATCTTACCTGCCCCAGTGAACACCCAGGTTTTGTCCAATGGATCTGAGCAAGTCATGAGGTCCATGGTCCCACTGACATTGTTCTGCCCAATGTGTGGCTGAGCGCTCCAACTCCTCATCCCACACCTGCAATATTAAGTAGAGTATTTCGTCACTATAGAGTTTTAACAAGCTATTATTCTACAGTACAAGTTTGTGTTGGTTCAAACATGCAAAACCTTAATCACAGTCTGCACAGGTGCTTGTTTTACACTTCCTTCCTTCCCGGTGAGCTGAGGCTACACTGGCTTTCAGTATCGCATTGACTTTCAACACTGACATGTGAGTAGGGCAGCTGGTCCTGGCCCCACTCCACAACAAATCTCCAGCAATCACAGCTAAATTATCCACATTTCCTGGGAAGGGCAGCTTCTTTACTGCAGTGGTGAGGAGCTGGGAAAGCAGAGAAGACACCTGATTCCTTCTCTAGCCGTGCATCTCCCTCAGTAAATTTCCAGCCCTTTTGGTGGTCGGTAACATGCCCTAGACATTACTGTACCACAAATACACACACAAGTTGTTCTGAGAAGTCTGGAACCTGAGAAACCAGCACAGAGTAAACCTTCAAACCAAACTGCAGAGGTGTATAGAGAGTGAAAGGTTTGAATGAAATTATGCTCAACCATAATACAATAAAGTATGGAATATATATGATAAATTAACATGTTCAGACAGAGGAATTACAATTTCTTACACACCTCTGCTCTGGGAAATGCAAAGATGCACTGTACCAGAACTGAGGACCATCAGTGTCTTGGAAACACTTAACCCACTGCTAATATGCCACAATATTTTTCCTTAAACTCTTTCTCCTTGTACTTCAGGAGCTGCTGTCTCTTTGGCTCCTTCACTGGTCGCAGGTTGAACAGAGTCAGCATTATTATCCACCTTGTAAAAGAGCTGCACAGCAGGCTGCCAATAGTTTACCATAGTGACTGCATGTTTCCAGGCTAGAGAAAGAGCTGTTTAAAAGCATGTTTCTTGTGGGCCAAATAAAACTTGAATTCTAATCATCACCCTCAATTTGCAGCTTAATGTTGCTGACACGTAAACTTTGTGCTTTAAAAGGCAGAAGCCATAATTACTCTTTATAGGCAGACAATAATAGCTGGTAACCGCTGTATGTCTCACCATGTATTCCATGTTGGATGCAGTGGGGTAGACGCCGCTCCTCAGCTTGTTATGGAGTTGGATGATCTCCTCACGGTCTGACCAGCGGATGGCTCGTCTCGTCCGGTTGGCAGGTGTGTGGCTGGTGCTGCCTTGGTTTTGTGCCTCCTCTTCGTATCGGCTCAACAGGTCTCTCAGCTCGGGAGAGTCAGGCAGGAAGACTGAAGCACTCTCCATGAAAGACCACATCAGCAGGGAGAATAGGACAAGATAGGCCATATCTCTGGAGGTCAATGTGACACTGGACTGGCGAATGGGGCAGCTCTTGAAAATGCTGTCCAGCTGTTGGACCTAGGTAAAATAATTAAAGTTTTAATTTGTTTCAAATAATCTGTATCTGGTGTGTCTATAGATCAGCACATGTAATGGCAATGTGAAATAAATACATTTAATATTTTGAAACTTAATTTTCCATGACTAAAAACAGACACAATCACAGATGCTTGATTGGTGTTCAATTCAGAACTTATTTTTATAAATATTCTATGTGTTTTGAGCTGTTTTTCTCTTTGGTATTTCCTTTCCAGGGTCATCACAGCAAATCTGTCCTGTAGCCTCTCACAAACTCATGCAATTCTTTTGCACAAGTCCAGTTTCAAATATTTCAAATTAATACAACTTATTGTTAAAAGAAGAAATATAGATAGCAATTATTAGGGTCTTTGTACACAGAATACATCTCCATATATTCTGTTTGAGGGGTAAGGGAAAGGGTAAGTTCAGATCAGGTTGACTAGACAGAGCACACTCAGTTGAGACCATAAGCAAAGCACTGCATTCCTGACACATCCAAGAGCAATACAGGTCCATGCAAATAGCCCCTGGATGCGAGGGAAATGTTTGAGGACAAGAAGCAGAATAATAACAGTCACAAAAAATGAACACACAAACAAATTAAAAAAATAAAATTGTCATGAGTTTTCTCTTCTACTGAAATCCTTGTGCTTGTCTCTGTCTCGTTGGCTGAACAGACAGGTTTGAGGTCTGGCGGCAGTGCTGTGTCAACATGCTGTGCCAGCTCTGGGCACTTGGAGCACAAGTGGGCAGCCGGCGCACCACACCCTTCAAACTCTCCCTTTTAGCCTCTCTTTCACACTGAATCTCGACCAGCCTCTCTATGTGCGCCCTTCTCATTGCTCTCATGAATTTTATACCAGAGTGATAGACTCAGCACAAGACACATGTGGATGGGAACCCAGGCATTATGCTCTGTGATAGAAAGACTCACCTTGTCTCTCATGTCAGGATGAATGGATGAATGTTAAATAAATAAATGCTGGTTTTCAATGCAAGGCAGTGTTAATGAACATACAATTGCCCACCTTTTACAGATAATGCTTTTAACATTCAACAGTGCTCTAAATGCCAAATCTAATTGTAACCAAATAGTTAGACCTGTAGAAAAAAGTGTCTCACCTCACCTCAATGTAGTAATATCCAAAAACGTGTGTGTATCGTTGTCTTTCGTGGTGGGAGCAGTGATGATCCGCGGCTGCAGCTTGTTGGCGCTGTTCCTGAGGCAAAATGAGAACTGCGTAAAGTGTGAGCGCGCTGAGCCTTATATAGAAGGGGAGACCTCAGGAGGACCAACATCTGACTACGTCCCCTCCACGTTCCCCCTGCTGGGCTGCTGGCTCGCCTCCGACAGACAGTTTTATGTAGGTTATATGGCAAAGCTTCGCAATGACAAGCCATTCACTGTCAGACCGATGATTTAGTCCTTTTACTTATGTCCTCGAGCGCTGCGCACGTCGACTACACCAAAATGTGCAATAAAAAGCTGCTCAAACATGTGACAAACGAAATCAGCGCATGACCAGTAGCCTAATTTATTGCACTTTATGTATTTTCCTCTCTTTTTAATCGTTACAAGTCTACATTAAGTTATCAGAGCCCCAAAAGTGAATGTAGCCAAACTGGATGAAGAATGGATCATTAAGATAACAACCACCTTAAGCAGCCTAATAACCACTTCTGATGACTGGATCTGCTGAATTGTGTCTTGTGTCCATAGCAAAGCAATAAAAAGATTAAAGCATTGAAAGAATTGAAAGTATTGGTCAAATATACGCTATTTTACGCACTAAGGAATTCCCCATTAGTCACACTGGATTACTACATTATGTGCCAATCTCCTACTTTTACAGGGTTATAAAATTCTTAAAATGACAGGAACTCTAATTACAAAACCTCAGTGAGCCTTGTTCCTATGTTGTAGCCTACAACCAGATGTTTACAATTAAAGATTAAATTCCTATGTGAGCCTTTTTGTGTACAGTTGTTTATTGGACAACAGCCCATCTGCCACAGGAAGCTGCCACCTTAATGAAGAGGTAGGTGAAGTGTTCTCATTGTTGAAATACCTACACTTCTTTAGCTGAATCAAAGATCTTGCATTTCCATCAGTGAAACAAAGCCCTGGTTGCAAAGGTATAGTTGAGGCGGCTGGAGACAACAGTGATTACAATGTCAAACACTGCCTCCGTTTACATTCTGATGTGTATTACATAATCAGGAGCAGGGGGGACCCAGTCTTTCCTTTTGTCAACTAAAGGTGTGCCTCTCCATGTCCCACATGTGCCGTTTAAAAGCTGAGTCAATGTGGAAAAAAAGTATTTGGGGGAATGTTTTTTCCTTCCAATTAATAAATGTAGCCAAGAAAAGTGCACCCACTTGCTGTTATTAAAGTTCAACTGCAAGGCTACACTTCTACAATCTTTAAGGCATATAAGGCCTATAAGGAACACTTGACTAAAACAAGACAAATACTTTCCCAGAGCAGTTTTCACAATACATCCATCATAAAAGCTTGTTTGGCAGGATGCATTGTTGATGCCCTGTGGCTATAAATTATATAAAGAGTATAATGTAGAGTACAGTACTTACATTACCCGACCTGACGATATGCATAAATTAAGATTTGAAAGACACAGGAACATTCAGACTGATGAGGAGCATGTTTGAGACCAAGAGGCTGAGTTTTGTACTTTAGGTTTAATGTGCATATTGTTGTGTGGGCCAGTTCCAGCAAAGGAACTGAATATGCTTAAAATATTTTAGTTAACCAAAACAGTAGATACTTACTGCTCTGACTAAACTGCATTGGCAAATTGCTTTTTGCACAATCCTTTATTTTGAACAATAAACAAAATAGAATGCTAGAGGCTGAAAATTAAAGAGTATAGACAGATTCTTTTTAAGGTGTCAACAAATCCCAGCAGACAGTTGTTAGAAGCATATACTGAAATGACATTATCGAAGCACTTCACCAGCAGTTTACGCAACCAGCCATGAAAGATAGAAATCAAGTGTACAACAGAAAGCTTGGGATGTCCCTTGTCAAATTCTTACTTGCAGTTATTCTTTGAGAAGCTGAGAATAAAATGCTAATGGACAATGTCACAAATTGTGCAGAAGTGACAAAGCTTGAGTGCATTAAAAAAAAAAAAAAAAAGAAAAAAATAAAAAAAAAAAAAAAAAAAAAATTAAAAAAAAAAAAAAAAAAAAAAAAAGAAAAAGGTAATGTCTAAACAACATGCGACTGCTGGCAATGGGGAGTGTGTTGGAGTAATGACAATACAGACTATTGAATGTTAATGGAAGTGAAAGACAGACCAACTCCTTTGGTTTACCTGCAGAAGTCAATTAAGAACTTCCTCCAAAAACGACTCCAATAATTTAGTGCAATTTAAAAATGATTTCCATGTGTCACTTTGTAGAAAAGCCACATACATTGGAGCCTGTATCTTTAATAGAGGAACCTGTATCTTTAATTAAGGTTGAGGAAACTTTTGTCTTTATAAATACTTAAAAAAAAAACTTAAAAAAACCCTGATTGCTTGATGGAAAAAAAAACAAAAACAAAAAACGACTAAAGTGAGAAAGCATATAATGACAAAGAAAATAAATATCAAGCAAAGAACTAGTTTTATTTATTGTGCTTTACCTGTTGTAATTTCCAATACCAATTCTAGCATTTTGTGATTGAATAGAGGATGGGAACATTAATGAAATAAACACATGTTTTAGTAAACCAAAAAAAAAGAATTATCACAATCCATGGATGGTAAAAATGAAATATATTAAACAAAAGCAAACACTATGTCCCCTTGTGCGCATGTCCCAGACTAACGTCTTGTGTTACTTTAAGGATAAACGCTGAGCCAAGATTAAATGCAGTCATGTAAGTTCAGGTATATTCCCCTCGAGTCAAGTTGGACTTATTGGTGCCCTCACCACTGAGTTTAAGTGGAAACGTGGCATGGTAGAATACTAAACCGATCATCCACAAAGATGAACTTCAGCTCAAAAAGGAAAAACAATGGAAACATACAAAGTAAACAAGAGCAGGTTTGCAGTGGAATCACTATCAATTGCTTTCTCTCCAGTGCAAGAACTGAGTCTCAAAACCATTGCAGTCCTTCAGGACGCAAACAAGTTTGTCTTTTTTTTAGCTAGAATTTATTTTCATTGATATACTTTAAATCTAAGTATTTGCAAAATATTTGCCAGTCAAATGTACACTTTGTGCAGAGAAGCTTTAATTATGACTTAATTTCTAAAGCGCATTTTCTAAATCTAATCCCAGAAAGCACTACACAAATCTCTCATACAAGAAGCTGCTCAGATTTTATTCCCCTATCTTATTCCCTGCTTTTATTGGCTCAAGTTGTACGTAGATCAGAAAAAGTGAGAAAATGGAGACTAAGATGGCAGAGAACATAATCTGGCCTTTTAACAAAGTGACTAATGATAATGCTGGTGCTGGGCCATTTCAAAGCAAACAGGCTTTTAAACGGCTGCAAATTCATCAAGACAAATAGTTTTCCTGTGTAAAGGCAGGCGCTGATATCTCTTAATATCTTAAAAAAAGGTTTTTCAAACCAAAACCCAAGAGGTCTCCCCAGCCATTCATTTGCAGTCTGTGGTGGATAGAGCTTCCTGTATACATGTTCACCAATTCTGGTCCAAGCAGTGGCTTGTGCAGAACAAAGTCTCAGGTCCAAAGATAAAACCTCACCTCCATCTAGTCAACTGTCCTTTTACGCTGATGAATCCAAACGAAAAACAGCAGTGGTGCACAGAGGAGAGCAGTCACAAGGAGCTTTGTGTGAACGGAGTTAGTTTCTCTTCTCCAACAAGAGTGTTGGAAAAGCTGGTTCTTGGAAAAGCGGGAAGGTAAAAGAAAAAAAAAAATGCAAGAAAACAAGTTGGGCAGTGTTCCTGTTCATTAGATTGTTGTGTGTTATGTAGATTTGCTGCATTTTGAGTGCGAGTGGCGTATTCTTGCATCCTGTTCCTTGCAGGTGTGTTTAAGTGTCTACAGCAGGTCAACACGGCGGTAGTACAGCAGGTAGGCGGTGCGCTCTGCAGTCTGCTTCACCACCTGATACTGTGTGATGACTTTCACGGTCTGGTCATCGATGCGCAACCAGCCGTTAAGACCGATGTGGAAGACATCCGTGGTGTAATGACCGCCCGTTGCACTGTTTCCATGGTGATAGACCACTGGTAAAAACAGAATGCAAATTTTGGTCATTAAAAACCTTTAAGCTTGTAAAAAAAAAAAGTTACTACAATTAACAATACTCACCAGCAAAGAGCCTGTAAGTTCTTTGGCCTTTCAATACTTTACTCCGAACTCCAGAAGACAACAGATCTTTAAAAGAATAAATAAAAACATGCTTCAAAATAAATGTAATAATGAAATTCAAACAAAGTCATTATTTCGATTAGAACATTACCTTTGCTTATTTCAAGGTCGACAGGGTAATCAATAATCTTTGTTAGTTTCTGGCAACCTCCAGTCTTTTCAAAGACAAATCTTTTGAGGTGGAGCACAAGGACAGGTGGCAGCTCTTCCAAAGTTACTTTACGGCTAATCTCAATCTAGGGAAAAAAAAAAATCTTTCATAATCAAAATCAGAAGACTTTTATTGCCATCGTTTGTGAACACAGTTCACAAACTAGGAACGTACTTCGGTGATAAAGTGCAACATAAAACACACTGAATAAATACAAATACAAATAAGGGCATGCACAAAGTTAAAAACAGATATGCTTAAAAAATAAAATACTTATAGGTAATGAATATACCAAATATACTTAGCGTACTATAGCGTTTGACAGGACATTATGTTATCACAACAATATTGAAATGTTAGGGTTAATAGTAATATGAAAACGTCAACATAATAAACTACTCAGGTTGATAGTCTGTATGTTCTTATCTAATAAGAAACCCTTTCAAGAGACTTCAGATACTGTACCTCCTGCTTGGTTTTTGAAGTGTATCCTTGGACAGATTCTCGTGCCACCAATGTTTCCAAAGCCTCCTGGACAGTGCGTATCTTTTCTGACTGGATGTCCAACTGCAGAGTGAAGAAAGGCTGAAGTGTGGCCGATTCCTTGGAGTTTTGTTGATAAACCACCGACCTACAGAACGAAATGACGAATAATGTAAGAGCAGTAGTAAGTGGTTCAAAAGTGGAGAATGCAAATGATGTAGAGCGAGGCTTCCACTCAGAATGGGATCCGCTAACTGATTCTGTGGACTTTTGGTCACTTCCTCTCCTATTTTTTTAAATACCCACTACAATTGATTTCCAAAACAATGGTAAAACTTGTTGAAAGCATTAATGCCATACTATTACGTTGACAGGCCACAGACCGTATTTAGTATTGGTGAGTCCGACAGTGACCGTGCATTACTGCGCACATAACATGAGCTGACCAGAGCCAAAGCAGTGTGGTACAGCTGATAATGAAGACTAAGTTTGGAAATATACCCTAAGCAATAAGCAATTATAAAAACAATTTAAAATAAATCAAAACAGTTAAACTTGTGATTAACTATAGATAATCATGTGATTGACTGCAATCACAATCAATTAATTACTCTATATAAATACGGAAACCACACAGAAGTTACAAAATGTATATTTGTCTTGAGAAAAACCTTAAAAATGAGAGTTGGCATACCTTATGTGTCCACCAAATATGTCAGTGATTGGCGTGCGGACAAAGTCAGCTTGTCGAGTAATTGAAGTCTTGTTTCTAGGGCCGACTTGCTCCCACTCATCCTCACTCCCATCTTCCTCTTTTTCGGCATCCTCTTCCTCTGCACCTAGTTGAATGTCTGGACCATTATGTGTGGAAACCTCTACTGAGCATAAAAAAAAGGCTGTCAGCAAACAAGATTAACTCAATTGTATAAATGCAAGCAATTATTTGCTATAGTGTTGAGTGTTTTGGTCATGGAATGCACAATTTATAGATACTGTAATTAGGGCTTACCGTTTTCCTGAGGCGAGATAAGTTTTTTCAGTGCCAGCATCTCTTCATGTAGCCCATTGAGAGTGAAGCCAAGATACTCTTCCGCATCCTCTTGCCGTCCCTGAATAATAAAAGAATGTCTGCTCTGTACTTTTATGTTTGGCACAAATCATTTTGGACAAGTATTTGACAAACTGAAAGAACAGTGGGTACAGGCCTCATTATTACATTCACAGACACTTGCTCAAGAGGATGAGTTACTTCATTAACGTAAACACTCATACTGCAAGTATTACAAAAATGTTCATTTCTAAATAGACTAAAAAGATGTGCAATAAGCAAACAAAAAAGTACCTTCTCAGAAAGACTTGACTTAATAAGTGTAAGAAGTTTGTAAATGTATGTAGGCTCAAAGGGTGCACCAGTCCGAATGTCTTTCACAACTTTGTCTCCAGCTGCAGAAATACAAATGTTTTATTAAGTCATGGAGACTTGAAGAGGTGGATTATGTAGTCTTAAGTTTTCTACCTTGTTGCTTGGTCTTTGATGGCACAGGCATGTTGTTGAACTCATTGACAAGTCTCACACTACAGGAGAATATTTAAAATGCATCAACAGTTAAACAATAAAATTATAATAAAATTACAGACTCACAAGTTGTCCATCATAGGTGTGGAGGTACATGGTCTCTGCGTTTCACTATGCAGAGGAATAGACTTCATCAGGTGGTACATGGGTGGGCAGGCAATTAGGGCCTGTAGAGTCTGGGCATTTTAGAGTTAAGAATAAAACCACAATAATGATGTGGACATACCAACATGATCAATTACAAATCAAGTATTACATCTTTTTTTTTAAAGGATACAGCATTAATATAGCACCAGTTTCCCTTGTTGATCAGTCCTCTTGGCTGCAAAGACACTGGTTTATGTATCAACTTCACATTCTCAATAAGTTCTGGGGATTCAAAAAAAATTATGTCAGATTCATACAGATTACAAGTGCAGCAGCCATAAAAATAACATGGGTGCTTATATATTCTTTTACAAAAGTAATGTTTCTTCTTCCATATATGCCACTCATGAAAGGAGCATGAGCATCTATGTGAATAAAAGCAGGTTTCTTTTCCACGCCTAGGAAGGGAGCATGTCATTGAACAAAACAGTTCCCATGGTAACGTGGACTTAAATATAGTAAATAAGACTTGAAGTAGTGTAACAGTTTGAAAAATAACAAATTTCTTTACACATTTGTAGCAACATGGTTGTCAACTTTTTGGTTGTTTTTCCAAGTAAGGCTAAACCATTTTAGATGCAGCATTGCCACCTAGTGAAGGCTTTCAGGCACTACAGTACATATACAGTAAAACAAAGATTTTTTTTATATAGAAATAAAGTACATTGCCTTGAAGACCCGTTACCCTAATTAATTTCTCTGTATCAGCTGGTAAAATATGGAGCACAGAAAAGAAAAAGAAAGGGAATCACTGTAAGCGTTAGTAAATGGTTTGTTGCCGTCTAGATTTTAATAGGTGTTCTATAGACCAAAGTGTGATGTAGGTGAAGGTGCAGGAGTGGCATTACAAACTACCATGAACATAATGTACCATGAAAACAAGATGATAGCTCATCTTTGTATACCTGCAAGTTTAGGGGCCATGGGGTCTTCAGAAACATGAACTGGAGTCTCCTTGACTTCCCCAACTTTCTCTTGCTGCTCTGGTGCAGCAGGAGAAGAGGGGGCAACCACCTCCACAACATTTTTAACCTCCACAAATGCCTGAGGTCCACCAGGCAGAGGCTTAGAGTTGTGGAAGAGGCTGGCCCAGGATTTGGGGCGACTGGCAGTGGGTGCAGCTGGAGTTGCAGCTAAATGAACATTATCTGTCACTGAGGGTAGAGCAGAGTCTGAGGCAACAGGCCGCACCTCCTCCCCATTCTCACTGTCCACTTTCTGTGCCTCTGCTCCCACAGAAACATCAGGCCCTGGGAGCCCATTGGCCAAGTCACTGTTAGCAGCTCCCCGCTCCTCCAGTGCAGTAGTGAGAGAAGTGGTAAGAGGAGGAGGAGGACTGGCGGATTTGGAGTGAGGGCTGTTTGGTCTATCTCCAGGTTTGGGGCTCTGTGGGTCCAAAAACTCCTGCGGCTGATCTGCAGTCCTCTGTGCCTCTATTGTCCCTCTGCTTTGAGAGGATGACAAAGAGGAAGTATTTGCAACATTAGTCTCTGGTAAAGAGCCTGCTCCGCTCACCAAGTCCAAAGAGTCCTCTGGGCTATCACAAGTCCTCTGACTGGAAATTGGTGCAGGAGCCAAGTTCATTGCAGCCACTGAAGATGCCATGGAAACTGCATCTGGAGCAGACAGTTCTTCTCCTGACAATGCTCTGCTGTCCATGTCCTCAGCACCATGATGCAGTGGACCAAGTGCATGTCCATTTACCATTACCGTCACAGGTGCCCCATCAGGTGCACCACTACTGGAGGAGTCCAAATAGCTGTAGTATCCAGGTGGCCGCTTTTTCTTTTTCTTTCTCTCTCGCTGTCCCAGGGCACCAGAACCACCATCCATGTCCTGACAAGCCTGATGGTTATTTAAGCCCGAGATGTCTGAATCTGGACCATCGAGTGAGTTGAAGTGTGCTCCATCAGGAACATCAACTGTATGTGGTGCGGTCTGGGGAGGTTTCGGGCCAGACTGGGAACCCAGGATAAACTCTGGAGCCTGAGGGTTGAGGTTGCTGGATACCTTATACAATGGATCATTGATCCCAATAGGCTTGGAATCAATTACCTCATCAACACCAAACTCAATGTGCTGATAGTCTTCCGCTGTAAACAACATTAAAAACAATTAGACACAGTAAATACTAAATGCTTCAATTCAGCCCTAAACAGAACACAGTGTCATTTTTTAGATTGAAGTCCTGGCCCGGTTAACTGAAAGAAATTTTGTGGGCTAATGTTTAGAGCATGAACAAGACAAAAATTGACCTTTTTCATGATAAAGGAAAAAAGGAATTCTAAAAGGAAGATGATGTTAGGATTGGTCTTCGTCCCTGGGACCAAATATTTCAGAAAATGTATACAGGGTGTCCATAAAGACAAATGATAAGATATATTCATTTGATTTGTTCTATTGTACTCAGTTGTTATTAAAGTTTTTAATCACATTGCATTTTTACATTTCAGGCATCCTGTTGATTAAAGTGGTATCCTTTTGAATGAACCCCTAAGAAATGGCTACTGATCAAGAAAAAGCACAATATGTACCATGGTTTATTGAGAAAAATCGGAATACGCAGACTTAAACAAATTACAAAACAAAATATGGAAGAGATCCATCATCACGTCCATCAATTTGCGCATGGCATAAGAACTTTATGGAGACAAGAAAAGTGCTAGATAGAAAGAGAAGTGGGCGACCAAGAATATCTAAGGATTAATGGTGCCCATATAGATGTGTATTAAATGAGGTAAAAAAAAATAAAAATTGGAAAGCAGAGTACAACAGAACAAGTCTGATTAAGACATCTTATCAATTGCCTTTGTAATTTTTTTTTTTTATTGTAAAGAGACTTTATGGACACCCTGTATCTATGGTACAGAAAGATGCAATTGGGCAGTCATTAAACATTGATTTGAGCTGTTGAGTTATTTTGCCATGAGCGGTGCATTTTGCAAATGTGAATAGAAAGGAGGTTAGCAAGTGCCTGTTCAGAAACTTTCAAGTGCTTTTTTAGATGACAGAGCCAACCAGTAAAATACACCCTGATGAACTGCAAGGTGTAAGAGATTAAAAGACTGCACAGTCACAACCTCTCCAGATATTAGATCCTCAGTTAGTGTTACAGCTATCACCATAATCAGCATAATACAAATGCATTGTTATATAATTACAGGTTATCAATCATCACCATTCTTAGTACATTATTACAACACTAAATTATTCAATTTCCATAATCAGAATTTATCGAAATACGGAATGCAAAAGAGCAGTAACTAACAACTGCATGCAAAGCTCTACAGACTTAAACAAAAAGCAAGAAAATGTAGCAAGGTTTAGAATGCCACCAGTTTTGAAAATCTGAAATTTTAGTTTTAGAGCAAACAGTTTGTCAAGCCACAGCATGTTGAACTCCTCAACTCACCGCAAACCTGCAGTCCCATTGACTCCATAATATAAGGTACAGCAGGAGTGCAGTAACTTCCTAAATAATCAATACAAATCATGTTAAGTATAAATGGCACATATATGCCCCAGCAATAGTCTGTTATTAGACATGAATACATTTGGTGGCTTTAAATTGAGCTGAGACAAGAATTCCCCAGGTTAATGTCAATAAATGTTTTTCTTCATGTGGAGCCTTCATGGTCATGACATATTAAGGATTTTATTTTAAGTACATACCTGAAGACTGATTAACACAGGAGACTTTGTCATTGAATGGAGGAAGCTGTAGAGACAAAAAAAAATCAAAGGCAATATTGGTATGTCTTGTGGTTATTAAAATGACTGAAAATTATTACGGATATTTTCCCCCAAAATACCTTACCTCTACATGGCAACGTGGAGAAACAAAAAATTGGTTTATTTCATCTGGGCTGAACTCCCCAAAGATGTACTGGGAAGAAAAAAATATCACACTTAATATACACTATTTATACATAGATTTGAACACAGGTTTATTATAGCATGGTCAATTGCTGTGTTGAACTAAAAAAAACCACAAATTTTGTTAAAAATGTTACAAAATGCTTATATACACCTTATTGAGAAAGACCAACCTCCCCTAAAAGTATCCACAAGTTGACAAGGCCAGGATGAAAAAGTGAACTGGGCTCAATGACCACACAGTTAATCCTCTCAGTGAAATCAACAGTGAAATGTGAAAGGTAAAAAAAGGAAAGTGCAACTCAAGCATATGTAACTCTTTGCAAACAAGGCCTCACATGAAGGCCCACAGTGCTGAACCGGCACTAAAAGCGACAAACAGCCAGCTCTAATCCAATGACCACAGGATGGCTAATACAATCACAACAGAAAGAATGTCCCTTTGCCCCTTTCTGCAGCCGTCCTACATATCCCATAAAAAGCTTACTTTATGTTGTTAAGAGAACCAAGAATTGTGACAAAGACATTATCCTCTGTAAAAAATTCTAAAATGTCAAGAAATGTTTCAAGTACAGTGCAGTACAGATGGGTCTGGATGGAAATGGATTATTTGGAAATGCAGCGCCACCTCACACTCACTGTCAAAACTACATTATGACAAAAGACTAAGCAACATGATTGTTATCATAAACATAGCTGTAATGAATTCAAAATATGCGCAGGAATGCGACCACTATACAAGTGGTGCCTGTTCTACTGAACTGGAATGCCGAGTGTATATTGGGCAACTTGGCAGAGGTTAGAAATACTGCATCAACTCAACAAGTAAGGTCAGACTGGTTTGAATCTAAATGCCTGCCTGAGCCTGCAGAGATGTGATGTCATAGTTGTAATATAACTAGTGCCACTAAAATTGTTGATTATATCTGGAATGTTGTTTTGAAGATATCCAGCATTTGAATATTGTATATATACTAAGAAAAATAACTGTTAATTCCCAAATAATGGTATAAAGTCATATATGTGTGCTTTTGTGTGTAACTTCACAATCCTTTCACCTATCTGATACTTAAACTCCACTAAAAATATACTTTAATATTTCTGTTGGATTGTCATCGGGATAAAAAAATAGAAAAAAAAATATTGTCAATGTTGCCCACTCCTGCTCCACTCCTAAGCTTTACATCAGTGAAAATTGAAACCCTCACACTAAAGTATAAATACTAGCCTACATAGCTTGGTTAACAAACAAGTAAATACAAATACTGTAATATAAAAGTACTATAACAAACAAAAAGTACTGTAACCAACATTTTCAGAAGTTAAATTAACTTAAGAACTACCTTGCATTTGTAGTGCTTACATTCTGTAGTGATAACATTCTGAGTCATGTCTCTCAATCATTTTTAGCTCAACACAACAACTGACCATGTTAAAGTAAAACATGTAAACCAGCATACATTCTTAACTACGCACAAACTGGGACCATGTAACACTGGTTTGACTACCTTATTAACCAAACATACAAATGTCAGGCTAGGATAAGGACGGCGTATTTGTGTTAAGACCATTCACCTTCACCATTTTACAACGTCCCAACTGAACTTTGCATTACCATTAATTATACTACTATATTAGAGGCAGCCATGCCAGTTAGCAGCTGGGCGTGTACAGCTTGTTGCTTCAGCTTTGAGGGGTAAGCCAATAGAAACGCAGCACTGCAACCACCACTGTGTGAAAGCAAAGGGTCACTGAGGTGATCATTCAAATTACCTCCATGTGTAAAAGAGTCAACAAAAATATAATTATCACACAGATTATTCCACTGACTTTTTAAACTTTAAAAAGAGTAGACTCTCTCTTTGTAGTTAATATCTGAATGGGCCTTCCCACATGACAGCCAACTTCCTCTGAAATTACTGCAAATTAGCCGCCGATGTCACAAGGCGCAGACACACTGCCGAAGAACGGCTTTTACACGACTTTACGTCAGTAATATAAAATATGCAGTCAAAACAACGATTTCATGATCTTGTCTGTCGCTTAAGGTCCACAAGCTCACATTTAATTAATGTTTAGCCAACGTGCTAGCAGGATGACTAAAGTATAACCACACCACCTGTGTGCAAGGACGCTTAACGCTCCCTGGACGAGCAAAACGACTGTTTTTTTTTTTTTTTTTTTTTTACTTGAATACGTTGTATCACATTTTAAAGTCGGAAAATGATGATTACTGACATACTTTACATTTAAGAACATAACATATCATGTTATGATATGTGGCATTTGAGACATGCGCTGGGCCAGGCCTGAGCAGGTGGGCCATGCACACACGCAGCACTTTTCAGTGTCACTTAACTTCAGGAGAAAAACACACGCCAGGCAAATGGTTTCACAACAAAGTGCCGCGGTCTTTGGAGTAATTTGGCTAAACGTAGCTGTCATATTGGTGTAGAAAGAAGTTACAGTGCATCTTACTAATATGAATGGAGGGACGTGGGGCCTGTTAGCTCCACGCTGCCTAGTGCACGGAGGCTTAGGGGGGCATTAGCCAGCACTTTTCTCTACTCATTTCAATGACACGACTAACCAGATGTTTCCAAACGCACATTGATCGGGGCTGAATTAACAGGGTTATTCAGTATCATCAAATAACATAACGTTGCACAGCAGAAATACGGTCTAGAGTATATCCTTAACGTTACAAAACATCACACGGGTCTTGTTTTGCAGGCTAATATTAGCCTGTTAGCATAGCTACCTGGTTGCTGTAAGAAGCCATGCTCCCGGTGTGATTTTCTCTTCGCCGCTGACAAGACGAAAACTCTCCCGGGAGGAAGCTGTAGGTCTATATTAAACAAACAGTCTAATTTAACGCCATTGTCCTTTCCCAATGAAGTCCTGGCAGTGGCAGATGGTGAGCCATGCAATGCATCAGCATTTCATGCTGCTCGCAATCCCATCAGCGCCATTTCTGTGTGGCATTCCCCTCGTCTGCTACGAGCGCTACAAGCGAGAGCGCGTGAGCTCAACCAGCGCGAGCAGCCCAGGCAGCGCGTGAGCTCGAGCTACTTCCGACAGAGCTGTGAAATTACTCTTCACAATAAAATCACACCACACACCTGTCGATTTACAAATGCTATTTTTAATTAGCTGTTTGCTTGTTATGGTGACACACTAATTTGTTTTGGTTATACAGTGCGTGATGCTTATGTGTAGGGTAATTACGTTATTACTGTGTGTTTGGATTCATTTTATACTCAGGTTAGGTTGGTTTGAAAAAACAAACAAACATAATGTTACAATTCTGGTATTTCCAGTACCTTAAAATCTGAAAAATAATATGTCAAAGACGCAGCTTTGATTTCATCAGTTGATTTTAGCGCACAGGTGGGCGTGGCATAGCGTACAGGTGTGCGATTACAAAGCAGGAAGCAAATGAACCACCGTGTTGTTCTACACAATCGGGCTCGTGTTTTATTCGTTTTTACATAGTTATTCTAGACAGTGTAACAATTTATTTTTCATTTTTATCTAGACTGATTGTCATCTTTAAGTAAGTTAGACGGCACCGAAGATGCCAGAAAAAGTAAGGCAGCCGCGTAGGGACGATGCATATGGTCAGAATTACTACAGAAACCAATACAACATCAGAGATCCTAATGAAAAGTCCAGAGGTCAAGAGGAACGGGGCAGGGGTTCTGCTGGTGACAGACATAAGGAGTCATCTGTTTACACGGAGCACCATCAAACACCCTCAACAATAATGTAAAGGAACTATGGCAATGAATAGATTTGTCTACATTAATATATGTTTGTGTGATTGACTACAACCTATTATTTTTAGGTCCAGAGAAATGTCAGTGACTGAACCTGAACAGGATATTCATAGAGAACGCAGATCGGCTCTCTTCAACCTCAGAT